>NC_052501.1:19137266-19437266 GCF_016617805.1 Bactrocera tryoni | reverse complement strand
GATCAGCACATTAGTGTCCCGTGATCGTCGATCATGCCGTCGGCTGTTGTGTGTGGAGAAAAACATTCTAGTGTTCACTGGCAGACAGTGGTAGGGAGAGGCAGGTGCACTAGGCTTTTGTGTCGTAAATGTTGCTCACGATTCTAAATTGATCAACTTGTAGAAATGTCAATTCAACGACAAACAGTTCAATTCGACTGCTGCATGAAATGAAATATCGATTAACTTGGAACAACATCCATAATATTTATATACAGTAGTTTAGATGGCGGAGGATCACACTTGGACTGTTAGACACCTTTGTAAAGTCCAGCAGAGAACCGCAAGAAGCCAGTGGAGCTTCTGGGCGTTCCTACTCTGCAGGTAGCGAGACTGAAGAAAATTTCCTGTCAAGCTCAAAACCCTTGTGGTTTCTTGAACTTTCGTAATGGCCAGGCACTCACACCCGTCTATAAACATTTATAGCGTAAAAATTGTAAACGAATGTCCGTAAAAAAGTGTAACATCATTAATTAGAGGCTGAAATCGGTTTTAGGACATCCAGTTTTGTCTTGATATCCAAATCAACTTCTCAGAAAAGCCAGGTTGGAGGCTCATAAACTTGGTGGCAAGCGAAATTTTAGTTATTGAACTTACCCAGATTGTTTTACCGCGGATCAATGGATAAATATTAAAGAGTACTTAATTTAGCTCTAAGAGTAGTGGCCTTAGCAAGCTCTAGTCTAATTAACATACCGTACCAAATCAAATCAGAGCCATGTTCAACGGCTTGAGACATTTATTGCCTATCATTTGAAATTTTGATTATTAGTGCCATTAAGACTAGTTGAACGTCACATCAGAGGGGAAACACATACAATTTTAAGGCTCGCGCTCGACAGAATCTAGTTTCGACGAAGTTCGTATGGGGGAGCTTAAAGATTAAGTAATATTTATGTGAGAGTTGGTTATCCAAATGTACATATGATAATAATCATCATGCCAATAGGTATTTTGTATGATTTCCTCTAGTCTCCTGTACCTTCTGACTCGACGATACCAACGATTTTACTACTTTTGCGAGCTCGAGAAAAACGGTTCAGGATTGAATAAGAGATGTTGAGACGTCAAAACAGTTGGAAAACAAATGAAATTGTGGGTTACACGGGTTGAGCACAACAGGTTCTGGTACCGATTTTCATTAGTCTCCTGTACCTTTCTAATCGACAAAATCTAAAGAATTCTGCTTTCGGCGAGCTCGGCGAGAAAAAAGTTGAGCACAACATAAGAGATGTTAGGACGTCAAAACAGATGGAAAACACATAAAGTTTCTGGTTTACACGGCTAAAGCTCGAGAGAATCTGAATCTGATAAAGTAACTATGGGAGAGCTTAGAGATTGGATGACCCTAGGACTAATGTTGATAAAATATAAATAATAATAATATAAATTTTCTATGATTTTCTCTGGTCGAAAAAAAATTATTCAGTACTGACTAAGAGATGTTGAGAAGTCAAAACACAGGAAAACACATGAAATTCGTGGGTTACACGGCTCGAGCTCGACAGAATCTGGTTCCGATGAAGTAACTATGGAAGAGCTTAGAGATTGGATAATCTTAGGACGAGTGCGGAATATGTGATGATTTTCGGATCTTTTTTGAGATTTTCTCTGGTCTCTTGTAGCTTATGACTTCAAGCTCATAAATAGTAAGTTTTTTACCACAACAAACCACTTCCGAACCACTGTAAGTTGCAATGTCGCCACATCAGCCGATTGGTGGCCCGCCATTCAACGTGCTAGTTGAGGCCTTATCAAATGTGCACTTTAATGTTATTTTGCACATATTTCTTAACTTTATTATTATTATGATTATGAGTTTTTTACTTCGTGCGGCACAAACAGCCATTGAACACATTCAAAATGCAATCAAGACGCGGCAGCGAACAGCTGAAACACACACTTGCACGCGAGAGAAGATAATACGAGTAAATAGTAAACAAAATTTAGAAAGATTTGCATGCGACCATAGAAGGCGCGTCCGCGGTGTTGCAAGTTGTTTGTTGCGCATAAATTTTGCCAACACTTCAACAAAACCGGCGAGGCGTTAGACAGCATTCGTACGCACACAGTTAGGCACAAACATTTGCTTTGCTTGGGTTGTTGCTGTTGTCAGTGGTGGCAACAGGTGCCACACAGTGTTTTTGTTGTTGTTGTTGCAATGCGAATTGTTCCTGTTGTCGTTGCTGGTTATCAACGTGTTGCTGCCAACAGTTTGGCTGCGTGGTACGCCGGTTGCTGTCATTGTCTGGCGGTTCCTGTTATTGCACTTGTTGTTTTTGCCGCTATGCAATCGCGCTGTGTATGCAAATTCGCTTTGCACAAAAAAGAGACGACAAAAAAAATTTCAGTTTATTTCCATGCTGCAGCCGGTTGTTGCCACATTTCTGTTGCTGCTGTTGCCATTGTTGTTGCTGTTGATTGGCTTGCAGATTTTTATGTATATTTGTATGTGCTCACATAAATGACCATTAAACGGTTATCCGTTTTTAAGTGTTAGTGTCTTCATTGTACTTTGGCGCATCCGCTAACACGCACGCACACATACACACGAATATTTACTGATTTTAATAGCATTTATGTGTCGAGCTGCATAAGTGTGCATACAACCGTTATAATTGAGATTCTGCTATGCTGCTGCCTCATCGTCGTTTTTGCATCTTTAAATCTAAGACTGCACAGCAACAGCTTGGGGCAATCCTCTTTACTTCAATGGCAGACATAAGTACATAGATATACACAGTTATGTATACGAATTTATAATAGCCGTCTGGCGACAGGAACACTGTTGCAGCCATGTTGCCAGAAACTGGCATTAGCATATTCTTTGGCTTACATATTCAATGGAATTTTCAGTAAAGTTTTCCTCAACGTGAGGCAAAATAGCAATCGCTTTTCTGCTCTACTATTTTCCACACTTCTCTTCTCTCTAAACTGTGAAATGCTCTTATTAAAAGTGAACCGTTATTTCCCACTCCTATTGGTTTTCCCAGTCTTTAGCTCCAGATGATTTAATTATTATAATTATGATCATAAAATATAAACATATATATCGAGTTATACTTCGCGTTGCTGTAATTACTTCGACGTCACGTAATTTTACAGTGTAACGGGAAGTGCTAGTCTCTTTTGATTAAGCCAACGTACCGTGAAGATAATCTCCGCACTTTCAGGACTTGAAATACATTTTTTTGGGTATTTTCAGCTTTCATCTTGTCTAAGGCCAGGTTATTTCTACCAACCTAAAGGTTCCCTAAGGGACCACAAAACAAAAGTCCTTAATCGACCCAAATAACGAGCTACAAAAGTTTTTTTTTAAATAAAAACAAAAAACGGTTTAGGATGTCATGAAATTCTATATTATTGTGAAAGTACTTTCGATGCCATTATGTATAGAACTCGATTTCTTTTGCATTGCCACCGCGAACACGTCGCTGGCTTGTTGGCAAAAATCATAGAATTGACGTAGCTCCACAAGAAATAGACTAACGGTGTCAAATCACATGACCGAGGGGGCCAAATGACTGCGCCATTTCGTGAGATCACATATTCACCAAATTTGGTGTTCAATAAATCGATTGTGACATCCACTGTGTGGCTTGTGGCGCCATCCTGTTGGAAACACAAATTGTCCAAGTCCATATCATCCAATTCGGGGCAAAAATATTCGGTTATCATTGAGCGGTAGCGATTTCCATTGTCAGTAACGTGCCGATCTTGATCGTCATGGAGAAGTATGGCCCAATAACGCCGCCGGCCCATAAACTGCACCAGACCGTAATTTTTGCGGCATACAATGGTGACTCATGGAGTACATGTGGATTGCTTACAGGTCAAGCAGCATATTTTGCTTATTGACGAAGCCATACAGCCAAAAATGAGCATCATCGCTGAAAAAGATTTTGCGATAAAAATCCGGATCATTTTCAGGTGTTGCTCAGCTCAATTCACGAAAATACGACAAGTCTTATGGTGAAGCGGCTTCAGTTATTGCATCGATTTGATTTTGTAAGGATGTATGCCAAGATATTTTAGAAAAATTCGCCATAACAACGTCACAGAGATGCCTTACACTTGAGAACCACGTGTGAGAGACTGATTTGGGTCTTCCTCAATTGGTGCGCTAGCGACAGTAATATTCTCGACACTATGAGCACTTATTTGTTTTTTCCACTAGACGCTCAATTGTTAATCTGACAGGGGGGATTATGAAATGGACATTATTCACCTTTCAATTTGATCACAGTAGTACAATTATCATAGGAGCAAGAACACTTTCCATATTTTTAAGAATAAATTCGTATTCCTAACACTCGAAAGCATCAAAATTTGCTAATATATCCAGAGCAACAAAAAATATATGTTTTTGTAGAGCTGTGTAATCAATGCTTATACAAAGCTTTATGAAGTCGACAGAAAAAAACTCTTCAAATAAAGTTTTCTTCCACAAAGTGTGCTTCAAATGGGCGTGGCAAGAAAAGGCATTACAATTTTTCAAACATCGGTTAGGCAAAAGATTGATTAATTGAGGTATTATTATAGCAGATATGTTCTCCCTTATTATCTCAGTAAATAGCAATTAACTTTTTATACAAAATACGCACCTCGAGCAAGAGCTCATAAACTACTTAAGCATGAATTTATGTTACGCAAGCTTCGTCTACCTATTTTTTTTTTAATTATTCAACGAATAAGAACTAAAAGAAGAAAAGAACTGATTTTAGTACTGAGGCGTTAAAAAGCATAAAAGGTACATATAACATTTATTTTTAATACACTTGAGGGTAAGTTATTAGGAATGCTAAGTGGATGGGTTTAGAAAATGAGCCTAAAGCTCTTTAAAGAATACCATAAAACTTAGATATTCCATAATTCAATAGGTCTTGAGTTCAATAGGTCTTAATAGCTATTGAATTATTTGCAGCCAACTAATTCACAACTAGTAATAAATTATCAATAAATTAGTTTAAAATTAAAAGAAAAATTAAAAAAAAAAAAGTGACCTGGTCTACGAAAAGGGATCTAACGTGCGAAAACTAGTTTTCTGGGAAAAGCTGTCAAATAATCGTCAGTTTCTCGTTACCTCATTAATTGTTCTACTTTTTTTGACACCTAAGCCCCCTTTCCATAGACCAGGTCACAAATGTTTAGAAACGGATACGATACTGTATCAGTTCGTGTTCATTGAAAATGTCAATGAAATTATGGAAAAGATTGACCATCACATAAGCATACATGGTTCATTCATGGCCTTGAACCATTTAAGAAAGGCTGGCTACAAAAATACGCTCGATGTTTGGCTACCATATGAATTGTCTGTGAAAAATTTAATGGACCGAATTAACATCTGCTATTCTTTGCTGAAACGAAATGAAATCGAACCATTTCTAAAGCGAATAGCAACAAGAGACGAAAAGTGGATCAAATACGACAATAATGTGCATAAAAGATCATGGTTCAAGCGTGGTGAAGCTCAACAAATGGTCGCAAAGCCAGGATTGGCCTAACCTCGAAAGGTAATGCTGAGTGCTTGGTGAAATTGGAAAAGAATCATCCACTATTAGCTGCTCCAGCCTGGTCGAACGATTGATGCTACATTTTACTGTCAACAACTGATGATATTGAAGCAAGCAATCGAGAAAAAGAAAGAAAGGGTTTCGTCTTCCATCAGAACAACGCTAGATCACACACATCATTGATGACTAGGCAAAAACTGGGAGAGCTTGGCTGGGAAGTTTTGATGCATTTACCATATAGCCCTGACCTTGCACCACCGGACTACCATTTGTTTCGGTCAATGGAGAAAAGTTAGCTTCAAGGGAACTCTGTGAAAATTACTTGTCACAGTTTTTCGCCGAGAAACCAGAAAAGTTTTATACTGATGGAATAATGTCTTGCGGAAATATGGTAAAAAGTGGTCGACCAAAATGGTACACATTTGGTTCATTAAAGTTGATAATAAATATAAGAAAAGTAAATTGAAGTTTGATTAGAAATACGTAAAGACTTTTTCGACTACCCAATATTATGAGAATGACTAGGATACATATCGATATATGTACCATATATGCAAAAAGTATATGACAAATATGAATACTATAGAGTTGTGTCAGCTATGGCGAAACTAGGAACTTTGAGTTTAGTTCGACCGCCACAATTTTCAGTAAATTACACGACATAAAGTCAGAAGGGGGAAAAAATTATTTCTTATGACTTTGGGGTTCATGACGAGGCAGCTATAAAATTTATTTTGATGTCTTTGATGACGCTTCATTCAATTTTGTACCTCATTTAGTCACTGCGTTATAACAATATATGAATTTTGACATGTTTTGCAACTGTATAGGTACTATGCACTCAAAAGCGGTAACTTGAGTCTCGTTACAACCACAACGTCAACCATATTAGTGTCTTTACAATTGCAATGTTTACCAAAGTACTCTCATTACAACCACAACGTCAACCAAATTAGTTTTAGATGAAATTAATTTTGATACTAAAACGATTTAAGAAACCATTTTTGACAAAGTCCTTTATAACCTCTACTGCATTAACTGTAAATTGCTATTTTTACTTTTCGCAGACAAACCAAGCATAAGTTTTATTATATAAAATAATAAAAGGCAAGAAAAAACCTTAACTTCGTGGGACCAAAGCTACTATAATACCCTTAACAAATACAAAAGAAACCTTGAGTTAGGCCGTTCAGTTTGTATGGCTGCAAGTTATATGCTATAGTGATTCGATTAAAACCTATTCTGTAAAGATTGTACCGTTGCCTTGAACAATAATCCATACCAAATTTCTTGAGGATGAGTATCTGGTCAACTAAAAAAGTTTTTTATACAAGCACTTGATTCCGAACGTTTAGTTTGTATGGCAGTAATATGCTATAGTGAGCCGATATCGGCGATTCCGACAAATGAGCAGTTTCTTGTAAGGAAAAAAAGTCTGAAAATTTTCAGTTGGATATCTCCAAAACTGAAGGATTAGTACATACAGACTGAGAGACGTGCAGACGGACATGGAAAAGTCAACTCACACTTCAGACACCTTCAGATATATATATATATGTATATATATTTTATAGGGTCTCTGACGTTTCTTGCTTCTTCTCAAATGGCATGTGCAGGGTATAAAAATAAAGAGCATTGCACTTGCTGCAAATTGGATTCGCTCTCAGAACTTACAACCGCCTACATCTTGCATTAAATGCTACGATGGGCAATTTAAGGGCAATCGAATCAAGGAACTTAAGCGAGTGAGACAAGGAAAACATTTTACAAGTTCCTGAATATAATAAATACATATATATATATAAATATATATACAACATACATATTATATACAGCTGAATCCTCACAACCCAACGACAATGAACTCGCCGCCGATCAGATTTGTTAACGAAAATCGCCTCGAGCCAGTATACAAGCAATCGCGCCAATCATTTTGCAACAGCAATTTAGCACAGACTCATGCTTATTACTAACTGCAGAATAGCGAGAGAGAGAGAGAGAGCAGTTGGAAAACAAAAATAAAAGAAAAGAAATAAATAAGATTGCCATAACAGCACAAAATGTGGCAAATAAGCGATGATTTGCTCTTGTGGCAGCACACGGCAGAACCGATACCCCCAGCAGCAAGCAGCAAGCAAGGAAAGTAACTTGAAAGGAAATTGCTTGTGCTCAAAAGCACTGTTAGATGATTGGCAGCCAGGAACCATATGCTACACGCGCGAGTGCAACGGGGCGTTGCAACAATCAGCGATGACTTTTGCAGTTAAGGTGAATGCACCCGAAAGCGAAAGAATTTACCAAAGCAAAAGAAGTATAAGAAATATATCAAAAAAAGTGTAAAAGTATGTGCGTGTTGCTGGTAAAAAAAAGGGGGAAGAAGCTAAAAATAATGACAGCATATTCTCAGATTTGCTGCAATTGACGCTGAAGTTTACAAGCCGCGCGCAAATCAGCCAAAAAGTGAAACTGGTTATGGCTGCAGCAACATTTCAATTATGTTGCGCTGCTGATTGGCGGTGCGGCCGCATGCCCACTCAACCCACTTGCACGGCTTTAGTTGCCCCGACTTTTCAGCTTCCCTACTAATTTAGCTACCGCAAATGCCGTCTGTATAGATTTCGAATACGATTGTGAATACATACATACATACATATGCATGTAGATATTTTTCCTGCTAAATTATATATAAGAGCCAGCTGAAAATAAGAACCAATCCTGCATATTGACATTACTCGCACAATCGAAAATGAAAAGTGCGTCCAGTTAATACTATCATCGTCAGTCAGAAATGAGCACTCAATGATTTAGCGTTTGGCAAGCGAAAACGGACAGTGATGGAGTGAAGCTATTGATGTGCGAATTCACATCACCCTACACACATGACTTTATGTACTATATATATGTACATATGTATAGGTTTCTAGATATACTCAAAAGTGCGCATGGTGCATAATTATTGCACATGTATGTAGTTATGTAAAAGGCTTCTTGGAAGTTACAAGTACAGAGAGAGTGAGAAAAGGTAAAAATTAAAGTCTGAAAAATTGCTATGAATGCTAAAATCCCCAGGATACGATTTGCAATATAAGATCAGGTCAAAAAACCGTTTCTTTACAGAAGATAGACAGCAGTGCGTTTATTTGCTGAAAAAATATACATCATACAATTTTTTTTGTTTCCAGAAGCAAATTTTTGAGTTATTATAATAATTCAATATTTCAATTTTTCATTTTTTTTAGAAAGAAATTTCTCACTTATTACGTAGGTAGTTTAGGATTTTACTGGGAACCTGGACCTCTAGTTGTTGAATTCCGCCACCTGCGCATCAACTAAAATGATGACAGGAAGAAACCATGTGAAGGGAAGAGAAAAGCGATGTGACCGATACCCAAACCTTCCATGGGAGTATTTCGTCTAAGGCAACGAAACCGTCACCAAATAAAAGTAGTAAAAGGAGTCTCTACGGAGAACAAAAGGTTGGATGGATTCTACCGGCAAACGACATTGGTGTAGCCAGCCAACAGAGTGAAAATCGGCTAGGAAACAGGCATCAGACCTCCACTTGAAAATCGTAATTACTTTTTTTTCTGTCATAATTTTAGGCTCCTGGAACTACACTGCTTCTGTTTTCTCCAGACTAGATAGGGAAGTGAAGCAAATGGGTCTGGTAGTAAGCGAGGATAAGACGAAATAACTCCTGTCACCAAACAAACAGTCGTTGTCATGTCGTCCGAATGGACCAAAACACTCCAGCTCGACGCAGTACCCGCCAGGGAAAGCAAAGGAAGAGGAAGAATTGCACTCAGTTTCAAAGACCAGGTGGAGAAAGACCTATTTTGTAATTTCCAACTGGCGTCAAACAGCGAAAGGGAAGAACGACTGGCGCGTTGATGTAAATTCGACTATATAATAATAAAGAAGAAAAAAGTCGACCTTGCTAAGGAGCTCGCGCTAAATTGACAATGCTACTGCGAAAAGAAGATCAAAGAATAAAATAGAATGTTTTCTTTCCCCAGTAGAGAAGAATGAACCAAAGCTTCGGTGATCGACAATTTCTATATTTTCACCATATAGAGAGGATAACTTCAAACTAATGGACTATACTTCTGTCTTTCCGGGCAAAATTTTGGGCGTAATAGAAGGTGCCAAGTGGGCTTCTGCTCTAACGAACAAGTTCGTAAGCCTTCTAGTGGACAGCCAAGCGGCAATTGGGGCTATTCGTACCGCCTATTCTATGTCTCAAAGTATTAGGTTATGCAAGCAGGCAAGCACTAGACACACAGTAGGTCATCGATAATATCAACGAACGCAGCTGGCGACACAATAACTCAAAGCTACTGCAGACTATTTTGCTCCTTCAACGGTTGTTTGAAGAAATGGACATTAGGGGAACAACTCAATTTTTAGAGTACCAGCAACACAGCGCATACTACAAAGTTAATATAGGCTATAGTTCATGGTGAACAAGCTAAAAAGGGTTCTTCTTCTAGGCAAATTGAAATTTAATAATATCATCATCACAAGGCACCTTTCCTTAAGATTTTACCTTCAGATAGTTGGAAACAGGAAACGGCGGAATGTAGAGCATGCGCGGAGGATGATGAAATGCTGCAACATTATCTTTGCGAATTTCCAGTCTCTAGCCGGCTGAAAGGCGATATCTTTCATGGCTCCCAATACTACAACTCAAGAGTCATTGGGCAGCTGGGGTGGGAAAAAAATCAGAATTTTTACCAAATGCAATGGCAATGGGTCTATTGATAGGTTAAGTGCGCCGCCTGCGGTCTGGTGTCTCTGCGCCTCGTTTTTACAACCAACAAAACTACTCAAGAGATTCAATCAGTACATGCTTAGTTAAATTTGAAAACAGATACACCGAATTCTTAATCTTATATAGTGACCAAAAATTGTATGTATGGTATACAAAGGAGCTGAAGGCCATCCCAAAAAGTGTTTATGAAAAGTGTTACGAGGACTGGAAAAATGGTTCGTATTAAAGTATTACATCTGGTATCAATTGCTTTAAGGCGACAGAATAAATGTCCAAGTTCCGGGTATATTTTTGTCATAATGTTCAATATTAAATTAAACTTCAAATTTTATCAAAAATAAACACAGCCAACTTGGGTAGAAGAATCATCAACTTTTTTTTTCTCAGCGGCTACAAAGCCAGTTGTTGTACTTAACTTCTACTTTATTACGCAAACAGCTACGAATGTATGTGAATTAGTGGCAATGAAAATATAAAACTAAACAAATGAAATAATGAAATGAAATAAAAAAGAATATATAAACGAAGCAGACATGAAAGAGGATCGCAAGATGTCATTGCCTTTGAACCGAAACGTCTACGCAACAGAATAAGCAAATAAACACAACAAATTCAAGAAAGAAAGAAACTAAAAGCAATAAAATTTGTGCGCAGCTAAGTTAATAAACAATACAAATAACAAAAACACACAGCGGTACACCATAAACGCTGGCAGCGAGGTGTAAAAGCTTGCCTAGAAGATGATGAACCACGAGAGTAGGAGGCGACACGGCGAGCACCTGTAGCCATACATAGGCTTAAGCTTATAGGTGTGTACTATATGTCTTCGCATATATGTATGTCTGTCTGTTTCTTTAAAAGTTTTTACATAAAAAGGAGTGTTACGGCGCATCAACTGGCGAGTGTGTGTGGGCCAATGACAGGCGTCAATTGATTTTATTGCATTCAACATTTATGTGTTTTAATGATGAGTTTGATACTGATATAATGACAAACGGCTGTGCTGAGACTACGCAAGCGACTGGCACACAAAGTGACTGATCGACAAGTGAAGGCGCAATGTTGACGGAAATTCAAATTCACACCTCGTCGATGGTCAAAATGTGGTATCTGTTGCGAGTTTGAGCAGGTGGCAGAGCAAACTGGTGAACTCAAACGCGCATACAGGTACAGATACAGAAAAGTATCTAGTTTTTGTATACACACATATTATGTGGTATCAATCTGCGTCTGCATTTTTTCTTCTCAAACACATATGTACTTCATTGTACAAATCAATCCGCTTAGCCTGGAAATTACTTTTCAGCGCACAATTTTTCGGCGCTTGTTTACAGTTTGTGCCTCCGAACGCCCTATTACTGCCACTTTCCAAACGAAAAAAACTCTCCAATTTGATGTGCATTAATTTGTCTGGCGTCAGCTCAGGCCATAAAGCGCCATAATAGTTAAATTAGTTGTGGTAAGTTGGCATTTCTTCATAATGAAGAGGAAGCGCTTAGCGCCGACTCAACAAGTTTCGCCGAAAAGCTGCTTAGCAAAGCAGCAGCATAATGTGCCACTAAAATATAAATGGAGCTATAAAAAAAAAACAAGAAATCTTTCAAATAATCGATTGCATAATTCGGCTGAAAACTGTGCCATATGGTTATTGAAAGCAATAAAATCGAAAATGTGGCAGCCAAAAAGCGCCTTTGCATAAATTAGCGTCCAACAACCGTTTATGGCACATAATTTCTGCTTAAGTAGCTCAAAATATTTTGCGGTTAATAAATTTTGAAATACTAGATAATATTTTATTGCATGGTAAAGCTATATTAGGTATTTTTGAATTTTTTGAATTTCAAAACTAGATACAAAATTAATTAATTTTTATGTTCAAATAATAACGGGAATTTTTGTTTTTTGAAAAACATATTTATTCACTCGTCTACATTGATGTTGTTGCCTTCAAATTAGTCCCCATTCGAAATTATGCACTTAAATTGTGACAAAAAAGTTCCCGGAAATTGTAAATAAAACGAAAAATATTTAACTATACATTAATATTTATTTTATCCCCTTCATAGTAATCCCCACCAGATATAGTACACTCATACTAACGATTTTTCGAGTCCTCGAAACACTAAAAAACAAAAGCAATTATTTTTGGAATGGCCTTCACTTCAGCTCCTTCAAAAAATTTTGTTTTGTAGTAACTCTTCGATCCACTCAAAACGGGTTCCACGGAGCGGAAATTTCATTTTGGGGAACAAAAAAAAAATTACACGGAGCCAAATCTGGTAGGTACGGTGGTTTATCGACGATATTCCTAATGTTTTGGGCTTTCAATTCGGTCCCAATCATACTCCTTTTGAAAAAAATTCAGCTTTATCGGATCGAGTCGAGCAAGAATGCGTTTCATTCCCAAAATACCACCAAAATCATTCGAACGGACTCGCGAGAGATTTCGAGCTCTCTTGCCATTTTCCTAACACTTGCCTGACGATTTTTAAGCACCATATCCATCACCATTTTTATATTTTCATCAGTTTAAGAGGTCGAAGGTCATCTAGAATGAGATGTCTGCAGCGATCTCTAGACCGTCTTTGAAGTTTTTCATCGAAACACTTCTCAAACCCGACTTTTGACATAGCCTTTAACTCTTTCAACAACTTTCATTTATTTTATAAAACTACGGTCTTCTAAGGTTCCATTTATTTTTGGTAATAGGAAAAGGTCCCTCGGAGCCTTCTATGGGAAATATGGAGGCTAGAACATAGTTACAGTATTGGTTTTGAATATGACGAACAAGCAACGAAATGTGAACTTTTGCAAAGAAAAATGGCTAAGCTCCTTAAAACCCTAACTGCAGGTCAGAATCCTTCTCCGTGAATGAAATCTACAAAAATGTCTACTAGACGCTATTGGCCGTACAGTGACCTGCTGTTGAAAAGCAATTAACAAAATGGCGGCGTTTTAAAAAAGTTTAATTTTATACAAAATTTTATTATTTTTTGGCCTCAATATGAGTGCCTTTTTTTTAAAGGTTATAACGTATGGAAATATGAGTCTCTTAAAATTTCGCACTGAATGTAGTCCTTAATAGCCTAGTTCTGAATAACGAACAAGTTTATGACGCTCATTGAGTAGAAGGAAATACTGCAGCTAACCTAGAGAAATCATGCTCCTAGAATGCCAATTCAATGCTGCTTTTATAATGCTTAAAACTGAAATACTCTCAAGCAATAAATAGCTAATATACTGGTTGCTTAAGACCTAAGGTAACACTTTTGGATAGCTCGAATTTCAATGTTCTTTTTACATCTCAAAGCGGCCGCTAAATTTGCAATGTAACCGAAATATACTACTAGAGAGAGCTACAGAGCAAAAAGTGATTACTTTCCCAACTGTTAGCCAAATTATGTTAATCATTTCATTCATAATTCATAAAGCCATACAGAAATTCAATATATGTATAGCTTAAAGAGAAAGCCAGACGACATTATGTACTTTGGTATTTTATCATATAAAGAAAAAAAGAGAGTGAACGACCGTTCAACCCCTGCAAAATAAGATAAAGCAAAAACTACTAGAGACAAATCTCAAGTCAAAGAATACCACTTATTTTGGGCGTAACACAACTACTGTGAAATGATGAGTACAGTTTCTGGGCGAACCCAAAATGGTTTATATAAATAAGGAATGCCATATTATGATTGCGGTAACGACAAAGTATTCCAGTTGCTAAGTGAAGCAAATCTACAAAAAATGCAATAGACGCATTATTTTAAGAATGACCAGTTTTTAACAGTTTGAGTAGAAATATCTTCTAATGTGTACAGAATGAAAAATAAAGCTGCTTTGGCGGCAGAAACTGAAGGAAATTAATACAAAATATGTGCTTCAAATACAGCGAGCGGTTAGATGAAGCCACCTGCCTTCTATAAGTATATTTTCGGCTTTGTCTCTCAACCCACATAATATTTATGAAGAATCAAAACTTAATGGTCAGTGATAGAAGTAAAATGTATGAAATATCAATGATTTATTATCGAATAAATATTATGATATTCGCCAAATAAAAAGCAAAGGATTTGTAGTGTACTGCAAAGCTCAGCAAACATGAACTCACACAACGCAGAAGCATAGTGTATTACTTTAGATAACTAGTGACCCAAACTATTCACTGCAAGGCTGAAGAACTGCTGTAGAATTAAACTAAAGACTTGATAATTGCATTTGACAAATTTTCAAATTAGTATCAGTATTAACTATATATCAGTATAGAACAATTTAAAGCGGTGAACTAAAGTTTTCTTGATTGCAATATTATTGCCTCTTTAACTTGAGACCTCTATTGCCTCTCAGTTAGTTCTCTAATAGCATAAATAATAATATTAAAGAAAAGTATATTAATCTAATTAAAAAGCGTCTTGCACAAAATAAAAAAAATGCTTATTTGCGCTTGGTTTCAAAATTTTCAGAAAATTTATGCGGAGTTGGTCAACATACCTACAAGAACCCAACTACCTAAGTATGGTAAATATGTATAAACCCGTGCACCTATTATATACTAATTTTAATGGTTTTTTCAAGCTATGAAGTGAAGCAACCTGCCCAAAGCCTAACCAATTATGCATGAGCACATTTTGATTTTGCTTTTGTCTAATTAAGCATTTTAATGTTCGTTATGAAGATGCAATTAATGGAATGATTTTTTTAATAGCTTGAAAATGACTGCTGACTACTACTGGCTACTTGATGGCTTCTTATTTAATTTAAATGTTGGTGCTTTATGGCTTTTATGACCAATACAAGTTTGCTGAGGCAATAATTTGTCCTTTCACGCTTCTAGCAGGTAATTAAATGTAAATATTTGGTGCCAAGAGACCTTTAAAAATTAAATGCATTTAAAAAATATGTCATTAATTAGGAGTTACGGTTGAATAGTAATAATATGGTCAATAAATTTGTGGTATTTTAAAGTGCTAAGAATTATGTCAAGGATTCTTATTTTAGCAATTACAAAAAGTTGTTTACTTAACGATGTTGTTTGTTTGCTTTTATATAAAATAAAGATAGAAGTCGTGATAATTTAGTAATAAAAAATTCGGTAGTAAAAATTTTCAAAAAATGTATTGTATTCGAAGTAAAATCATAACCAAATATAGCCTTAATTGAGCAATTAAAATACCCTTCGTAATTTAAATCCGACTTGTTTTCAAACCAGACGATAATCAAATAATTGCTAAACTGGCACTTAATTGTCAATAAATGCATGCGAAATTCTCTTAGGATTCCTATGGAGTGCTTCCAACCTACTTATTGAGCAATTAATTTCCTAATTGCTCTCAATTTACTATTTAATGTAGTATTTAATTGCATTGTAATTAACTAATTGTTTCATTAGTCATAGAAACGTCAACATTTTTTATATAAAATTGAGAAATCGCAATTATTTTCGCAATTGCTCTCAATTTAAGAATCAATGCAGTAATTAACTAATAATTCTATTAGCACTTAATTGTCAATAAATGCACGCGAAGATATTAGGGGTTCCTATGAAGTGTTTCCAACGTCCTAATTGAGCAGTTAAGGTATTTTCGCAAAAGAATTCCTAATTGCTCTCAATTTACCACAGAATGTAGTAATTAACTAATAGTTTCATAAGACATATAATTGTCAAAGCAGTAAGTATCTAATTATGCTATTAGTATTTAATTGCCAATAAATTCAATCATGTGAAGTGTGTTCAAAATGCCTTCTAACTGAAAAATTATTATAATTTTAGCAAATTAAGCCTTTATTGTTCTAACTGAAACGTATGGTACAATAACTCAATTAATTAATTGTTTCATAAGATTTATTTTACAATAAATTGTAATAAAGTTTTCATTGTCATATATATTTTATTACAATAATAAGACTTTTATTGAAACAATATAGTATTATCATGGGATCCAAAATAGAATTTAAAACCACTGTTATTAATTAATTGTATAAACAAGCCTTACACAATTTTTTAAAAATCCAAAGGAGCCTGCTGAGTCATAACTTGAATTTAGCACACACCAAACACATTTTAGGCGAGGAACAGTATTTTCTACAGCTCGACTACATTAAACATTGCCGAAAAGTAATATTTCTGAATAAAAAATATAAAATCTATATCGTCACCTAAAATGCAAACCAACGATCAACAAAAAAAATCGAAATAGAGTTTTTTATTGCTTACGATTCAGCTTCCGCTGTAAAATATAACCAATATATAACCATTTTGTAACCAAAACTCAAATTTAGTTTCAATATGAGTGGACTCTCTTACATCAATTTTCTTACACTCGTAACTTATGGAAAGTGATGTTACGTTATTTTACATTTTAGGTGAATATGCGAAATGAGCTAAGTCGATTTAGTCATGTCTGTCTGTATAAGCGCAAACCACTCCCGCAGTTTTAGAGATATCGATCTGTACTTTTGTACTCGGTCTTTTCTCATCAAGAATCTGCTCTTACGTTGGTATAGCCGATAACGGACTACTAATATATCGTATACCTGACATACAATCGGCACGCTCAGAATTAAGTGCTTGTATGGAAAACTTTTTCATTTGACAAGATATCACCACGTAACTTCACAGCGATTACTTTCTAAGGCGACACTATAATATCTAAAGAAATTGTCTAAATTGGATCACTATATCATATAGCTGCCATATAGACTGAACGATCTGAATTAAGTGCTTGTATGGAAAAATTTTTTATCTTCACGAAATTTGGCATATGTTATACTTTATTTAAGGTAATGCTACAATATCTTTAGAAATTGTTTGTATGTATTGCATCATTATATCATATAAGTAGCTGCCATACAAAATGGCCGGTCAAAATAAAGTTATTAACGTTTTTTCTTGCTTTAATATTATTTTTATAAAAATAATTTCTATAAATTTTATTTGTTTACTAATACCTACATATTTAATTGCTATTATTAACACTGGGCTCATGGCATATTAATAGCAATGCAAACACTTAAAGTTTTATGTAAAAGGTTATCTAACCACACAAAATTTGCTGTAAAGCACTGAGGCACTTAATTTTTTTACGGATGTACGCATATTACAGAACAAAAACAATAACAAATTTAATACTTCCGAATTCCGAAAATGATGAATACAAATAAGCAACTAAAAATATTTTTCAATAAATTGCTTAAAAAAGTAGAGCAGAGTTATTAGTATACAGTATATATACTTACATATTTATATATATTATGGAAACAATATTATGGCAACAAAATTTCAATATTTCTACCTTGTTGAAATGTGTTATCTTCGCAATCAGGCCGCAGAAACTGCAGTTCTTATGTAAATATTTGCATGCGCATAACATTATATAACGTTATCTGCCCCAAATCAACAACAAGATGCACTTAATTTGATTTTAAAGTGAGCCACAGAACTTTTCATACAAATATATGTACATAAGTATATAAGTATATATAAAAAAACACTTTAAATCTTGCAAATCACGATGCGAAAGGAATTTTGTAATTCACGCACGCATTGATCGCGCACAACAACAAAAGCAAACACGTAATTAATAAGAATTTCAAATTAGTCGGCCACTACTGTCCAAGGCAAACGCTGGCTGTAACACAGACTGAGCCTGCCTGACGCTGCCACTCACTTACAGGTAAGAAACAAAATGCTGATTTGCGTAATATTTGGCCCAGAAATAATAGCAAGCCATTCATGCTCACATATAGGATTTTAAACACATAGTCAAACACACACCCTCACACACGCGAAAATTTAACGAATTTTTAGTATTCTGACCGATTTAAACGCCCCAAACGAGTTGCAAACTAAATATAAATTTTGTCGGCACAAATAAATAATGAAAACTCGAAACCGTTAATTTTATTTCATATCAAATTACGTCGTTGAAGAACGCGTGCAAACGACACCGTAACAAAGGTAGTACTGAGATGAGAAAAACAAGTGCTGCAACACAAGTAAATTAAGCTAAGTTTGAGCAAAAGCCGAAGCGTCGCAGCGCGAAACTGAGCGGCAAGGGGAGGTGGCGATAAAGTGTGTGCTTTTTGTTGTTAGCTTGTTTGTATTGTCTCGGAGTGGCTTGCTGGGGTTGCTCTAACGAGTTTTTTGTGACTTACTTAAAAATAAAAAATATATCTATTTATATAAATATGCACAAACATTTGTATATAAATACAATTTTATATGGCAGTAACTGTGTGTATATGTGCAAATAAATGTATGCAATTCCATATGGAGGCTGTCAAGTAAGACAAGTGGGATTCTCGTACATTTTTTAACGCCTTTGCTCTGAAAGTTTAACTTCTTTCTGATTTTATTTTGGGCAATTTTTATTTATTTTTGCTTTTTTTTTAATTTTGAATTTTGTTTTGAATGTTGTAATTATCTGCTTCTTTGTATGGCAGACAAGAACTACTTTTATTTCAGGTTTCGCATGTTTTGTATTCCTCAAGAAGTTTAAATTTAACGTAATTGTTCTTGAGCGTTCTCTTTGTTTTTTTGTTTTTTATCTGAGCAAATCTGGCAACTTTAATTCGTCAACGACTTATAATGAGAGATTATGTTGAAGTATAATGCATATAGTTTTTTGGCACGAATTTAGATATGGTATAAATTTACGATATTTTTAATAAATTGATAATTAAAAATTATCGATACTGCTCTGCTGTAATTAAAAATTATCGATACATTAAAAATCGATAACTAAAGATGATCGGCATATTTTCCATCGATATGTTTTTTTGAAAACTAAGCATTGGCACAAATTTTATCGATTTTTTATATTAATCGACATATTAATAATCGATATATTTTATGTTAAAAAAATCAACATATCTTTACTATGCAATAATTTGCGTGTTTTGAAAACGAACCATTGTTTCTAGATAATTTATACCTTAGTTAAAAAATACTAAAACTTACAACACTTTTACCACCGATTTTATAAAAAATTTGGTATAAATATATATTTTTATTTTATTAAAAAATATCGATTTGTTTAAATATCGAATTTTATGGTATAAATGATCGATATATTAAAAATCGATCATTTCGATATACATACATATCTTTATAATATAATAATTTATATTTTTGAAAAGTAATCATTATTTTTCATTGGCACTTCAGATAAAAAATTCTGAGTCTCAGCGACATTTTTACCCCTAATTTCATTAAAATATTTGGTCAAAGTGTAGATTTTAATTTTATTTAAAAATATCGATTCTTTTCAATATCGATTCCTTTTTAAATATCGATCTTTTAATATCGATATTTTTTACATATCATTTCTTTTTAACATCCAATTTTTTCGAATATATTAAAATCAAAATAATAAAACTTAGTATAAATATTTATTTTAATTATATTTAAAAATGTTTAAAATTTCTTTAAATATCGACTTATTTTAAGCAACCATTTTTTCGAATATCGACTTTTTTAAAATTAAAATAATTAAATTTGATATAAGCATATATTTTAATTTTATTTAAAAATATCGATTTTTATATCGAATTTTTAAAAATGAATTTTTAAATATCGATTTATTTTTAACACTCAAATTTTGCGAATATCGACTTTTTTATAATCAATTTTATAACGTCGATTTTTAATATCGATTTTTAAATATCGATATATGTATGTACATACATACATATATTAAAATACATGTGAAAGGAAAATTCCTTTGAAATTTTTGGGTTTAACTATTGTAACCAATAGTTTAAAGAAAATACTGGACTTTACATGTTACTACTGAAATTTCGAAGAAGAATTCAGCCATTAGTATGACGTGGATGAATTTCATTCCCACGACAGTCAGCAATCAACTTCGCTTTTGATCCCACCAAGGTCCGTCACTTTAGAAGCAACCTTAAAAATTATTTCGGCAATATTTGCTGTCAAAGCAAAAACAAAAACATCAACAACATGTGGAGTACAAAGGCGTTTCTAGCATCGATAAAAGAAGTCCAAAACTTTCGATGGCAGAACACGATGTCCGAGTTTTGGATATACGAGTATCGCGACTCACTCTTACGTGACTGTTAATGTTACGGCTACGTACCTTTATAATTGCGATGTTAAACTCCTCTATCCAAACGATATCAAGCATCAGTCGTCAGAAGAGCAGACATGGCAGACGACAGCTGCCACATTCAAAAGTCAGCAGTGCCCACACCGTTATACATAATCACTCAAAGTCGCACACACATACAAAATTTATGCAATACGCGTGTATATGTGACAACTGCGGTTGACGACATTTAGGCCACATTTATGTAAAATATACGTTTGCTGTCGTAATGCCACTTATAACACGCACGTACCCCGCTAACAGCCAGAATGAGTGCTAAGCGCTTGCCGCGCGTTGGCGTGGCTCAAACAAAGCTATGATTTAAGATCGCTACAAATTACGCAACGGAACAGAAATATATCAAGTAACCACAGAAAATAGTCAAAAAAATAATAATTCGTTTTAAAGCGAAGAAAATTTGGTTGGAAAGGAAACAGATTTACAACATTTTTCTCATTTTCAAGTCGCCGGCGCTTCAAGGTCAGTGTTGTTGGGCACCCGTTACCTGTGAGTACTTGAACACTTTTCCAACACTTGACTGTAATTATTTCCGACTATTTTGTATGGCGCGCTTCGAAAAGTCATCAGCCCACAGTCCTACACAGTGACAACGGCGCAAGCGCGATCACTTGCCTATCGGCGCTACGAGGCAATAAGTGAGTGTTGCTTTAGCCGTCAATTATCTACACTTATTGCGAACAGCTGCTGAGAGGTTGTTGACTGTAAGTCGAAGTTTTTGTTTTTGTAGCTTACAATATGTAAGCCAAGTACATATATCTAGTATATACTGTTGTTTACATACAATTTGTTTTCGATATTTCTGTTGCACTTTTGTTTTGTGTTTCCCTACATCCCATGGTTGGCTTGATTGTTTTGCATAACCTTTCGGGAAGTTCAATATCCAGTCGTCTGTGAGTTGTAGGCATATGTATTTATGAGGTAATGAAGTCAAGCGCAGTCACATGAAGCACTTTCAAAAGTTAATAACTTTAAGTGGGAAAATGGTTGTGCAAATAAGCCTATTACATATTTCAATGTTATTTGGGACTGTAAATGATGTCTTCGAAGTTACTGAATAAGTATGTACATAACATATAAGTATAACTCAAGCTGATTCGATAGTAATTGGGTCAAGCTCAGTTGCCAAGCGCTGTGTGAAACATAAGCTATTTCCTAATTTCTATTTGATTATCGATATATTTACAGATCTTACGTTGAAGGAATCTGAATTGTCTTGAAATGCTTACTCGAATCTCAAAATCGCTCGTTGCCTAAATGGACGATGGAGTCATGTGTAAAAGTTCACGCAAGTGAGGAAAGTTCTCTGCTCGCTTTAAGATATGGCTCAAGCAGCTGACGAGATCCGTTCTCAAATCAAGTATCCTCTGGGTAGCCAAAAAACATCCCTTTGAAAGCGAGCTAAAGTGAAAAGGTACCACGTAAAAAGCCAACCAATGAAGAGGAAACAGCAGCCTCTAATAAGTGAGCCCCCCCTTTTGATGACGACCCCTGGCTGTAGACTTGAACGTCTAGCCACAATCCACACCAAAGCGAAGTTCTTCAACTTATCGCTGATTTGCGCCCACGCCCTGACGGAAGAGAAGGACGATGTGACCAAAGACGCCTTCCATGAGTGTTTGGAGCGCACTTCTGTTATGAGAGCTGCTCCGCCACGATGTCAAAGTCGTGCTTAGCGACTTTAAAGGCAGAGTGAACAAAGGATGTAGCTTTGGCACAGCAGTCGGTAAATTCAGCCTCCACAATGAAACATCCCCAAATGGGTTGCGGGTGATCAACTTCACCTTGACCCGAAAGATGGTACTAGATTCAGCAGCATAAAGCGCACATCAATAAACACAAGGAAGGTTCGACGTCGAAAAGCTGTAATAGCAACAGAAAACCGAACGATTTTCTACGTCAACAGCTCGGTATAAGGAAACTGTGGGACGGCATTTCAAGCTCCTTACGTACAGCTGCAAACGAAACCATTGGTTTTCGGAAAAGGCAAAAGAACAGCTGGTATGATGAGTCAGTTTATAGAAGTAAAAAGTTATATTATAAGTGAAGTAGGCGTGGTTATAGTCCGATTTCACACATTTTCACCCATAATAAAGAAATATCAGGTTATTTTTATTTGCCGAATTTGTTTAAAATTGGCTTAGCAGTCCTTAAGTTGCGGATTTTACCCATAGAGGGGCAGTGCCATGCCCATTATTTAATTTGGCCACTAACTAATCGTGATGATTTTAAAAATCATCATAAATCGTCACATAAAAGAACGTGGCTACCTTCGAAATTCGTTATATATAAACACTAACCTTTCAATAATTTAGACCACAAGCTCTTTAGTCTCTAACAAGGGAGCAGCCATCGAATTCACTACCTAACTTTCATTTCTGGCCTCTGAGACCTACAAACGATAAATTAAGGTATGAAATGAGCACCAACTTCAACTTCTCTTTACCGTCGTCAAAGAACTCGAAAGTCAGTTTGGCACTCCAAGGAATGCAGAAGAAAAAAGACTACGAATTAAGTAAGTACGAGTCTTGAAAAAATCGTATGGATAATGAAAAGAGAGGATGAAGAGAGCATGTTAGTTAAATTTATAAAAGATGGACATTGCCGATATAAGTGAATGCGGCGAGTTCGAGCCCACGGTTGCTAAGGACAGCGTTGGACTATGTCACCACTAAGTACGGAGGCCGACAGAAACTTAAAATATTTCTATGGGCTATCGTAAGGTCGTACAAAATTTGTTAGGATAACTGATATACCACCAGGTATCTTAATACTACTTTAAAAACTCAAAAACGGAGACAGCGGTGTAGTTTTTAGAGAAAAAAATACACTCAATTCAGTCAGCAGCCTTTTGATCTGTAGAAGGGTAAGAGCAGAATGAAATAATGAAGTGCTATCTCCGCTTCTATAGACATTAGTGATGAATAAACTGCTAAAAAACTTGGACCACAAAGCCCTAAGATAGTGGCATATGCGGACGACATTGCCATTTTAATAAGGCCACAAAGGCATCGAGGGCACTGAAATAGTCAGCCAAAAAACGTGTACGGTTAACACCCGAAAACTTGATCAACATTGAAAAACCCATGCATTGTCTATAAGACGATCTGGACAGAATAATGGTAAAGAAAATCAAAATCCAATGATGATGACCCACGCCTGCAGATTGGTGCTGACAGATCGAAAAGACTGCAGCACTTTCTAGAGCAAGAGCAAGGCACTAGGAAAACAATAGAGCACCTTGCACTTGTCCCGCATTGGCAAGACCACGCTGTAAGCATCTGGGGTCCCCACGGTATGCTACACTGGAGGAGATATCGATAGTGATGCCACAGTCTATTAAAAATCTCGTCAAGCAGGCATCGTAAAGGATGACTACTACTCATGGACCTAGTAACTGAACATTAAAACTGATCCATTGGCCTACCAGACTAACCTGAACGGATACGTATTTACCACCGACATTTTAAAAGCAAATCTTGAATAAGTACAGTGAGAGAATGATCAAGTGAACTATAACAGCTTTATAACGAGAAGTTGGTCAGTAGTATTCAACAGTTCTTTTGCCATATAAAAAAAACAGGATGTGCTCTTAAAATGAGTTAACCGTCGAATGCTTTGAGTTTGTTGAGCAGTCTAAGTCTCTCCAACTCCACCTCCCTTTCTCTTTTACTATATAGTTTATATCATGCAATTCTTTCTTATTTACTCGATTTACCACCTGTCTAGTTTTGGGTTTTATTTTAACATTTCGATATTTAAAAAATCGGAGATAACTTAGGATATAATCGATTTTAATTCTATTGCTTTTTCACTAGAAAGCTTTTTTTATAATATATCAAATGATTTACAAAATTATTGTCAATTTGCGCTTATGCAAACTTAATACGCCAGCAACATTTAACAAAAAGCCGTTCTAAAGATATTTGTGGCGCCAACAGATTCTACTACTTCAAGGCTGAAAGTTGATATAAAAAATATGTGTCTATATATAATTTGAATATTTATTATTATTTCTCAAATAAAGCACACACTAATCATATGTATTTTATTGTAATAACTGTTTTTGCTAGAAACACCGCACAAATATGGAGACGCGTGCCTTTTATTGATGCAACAAATACCCAGCGTATAAACACAATGCCGCTAAATGTGGGCGGCGGCAATTTGAATAAAAATCAAAATAACAAACTTGAGAAATTGCGCTTCATTATTATGAAATAAATTTATATGAAGAGAATGCAAATCTACGTAAAATGTATGCAAAGCGTTCTGCTCGCAATACAAATTGTGGCACAATCCCTCGCCAAAGCGCCGATTGTAAATTTCAAATTGTTAAACACAATACATACTTAATACTTGTACAAATCAGAATTTATTGTTATGATTTCTGTGGCTTTCTGCCGCTTTTAAGTTGTGAAAATCTCTGCAGTTAAGGCGCGTCTAGCAATCGTAAGAAAAAAGCTCATTATTATTGTCTGAGCGCCAGCTTTGTGCGCGACCGCCGACTGTTATTTAACGAATGACTGTTTTATTGATGGGCTAGGCCATCACTACGATTCCATTCTATTCTATTCTCAATCGAAAGCGAATTAGACTGGCATTCAAAAGCAAGACTCAGTTGCATGGCGAAGTGTCGACAAAGGGGCCGGCAGCATTGCTTGGCGGTATTTCCATTGTTTTGCCAGCGCCTGTCGGTTAACAGGTGTTCTCCGATTTCCTAACATGATATATGATAGTTTCAAGATTCAATTTTATTGAAAAAAAACTAAGAAACTGTATGTAAATATATATTAATTTATATGAGTAGAGAATAAACAATTACATTCAATATCGAGCGCTAATGTCGGACAATAATTACAAATGTATGTAAATATATTGGCAATGTTACATTTTATGGCTCATAAATTTGCTCCCACTAAGGTGAGTTTGTTTTTAAACACGCCTATTTGTGTAATTATTATAAATTTGTGTAAACTTAGTAAAAGAAAAACAAAAAATTTGTCTAAGCTTAGATATTTATACCTTAAATTTTACCTTCTATAGCCCGTTAAGCGGCTGAATGAGCATATCTTAAATAGAAATATGTTAAATATAGGTTAAAATAACGTTTTATAAACACCAGATCTAGACCTTGATATTTTTTTAATCACAAATTATCAAATTTTTGATAGAATTACAAACCAACCCCTTCTCAAATCGCTTACGAACGTACCCGAAGGTTCATCGTCTAAACCGCGAAGGAACCAAATAATATTTCGAGCACAGTTATTAGGCAAACGACCGATTTCGGTTTAAGGTTTGAATTTTATAATAATATGTTGATTTTATGTAGTCTAGCAATAATAGTTACTGACGCCCAGAGCATACTAAAATTGTGTGGGGAACATAGCTGAAGAACAACAAAGGGGGGGGCCGATGGTCTGCGGCCGAGCTATTGAAACACGTCGGCGAAAAACTGATAAGGAGCTTAAGTCAGCTTCTTTGTAGAATATGATCGGACGAAAGCATGCCCGACGATTGGAATTTAAGTGTGCTCTGTCCAATTCACAAAAAGGGAAACCCCACAACTTCGTCAATTACCGTGGGATAAACCTCCCCAACATCGCTACAAGGTTCTATCAAGCGTATAGTATGGAAGATTAAAGCCCAACAACAAAAAGCCCGCCAACAAACCTTATCAGTGTGGCTTTAAACCTGGGTAATCAACAACTGACCCAAAATTCACCATGCGCCAAATCTTGGAAATGACTCATGAAAAGAGGATCGACACTGCTGCATTTGACAGCACGAAAAGGAGCTGGCTTTATGCCACTATTTCTGAATTTGATATCCCCGCAAAACTAATACGGCTGTGCGGCTGTGTAAACTGACGTTGAGAAATACCAAAAGCTCCATCAGGATCGAGAATGACCTCTCTGAGCCGTTCGATTCCAAACGAGGTTTCAGACAAGGCGACTCTCTATCGTGCGACTTCTTCAATCTACTGCTGGGGAAAATAATCATGATACTGATATGATCTCATGTCGTCTAAATGGACGAAAACACTGCCGATCTGATAGTATTCGATGCAGTACCCGCCGGTGAAAGCAGAGGAAGAGGAAGTTCGCCAGTCCGTTGGAAAAACCAGGTGGAGAAGGACCAGGCTACACTTGGAATCTGGAAGTGAAAAGGAAGAACGAGTGGCGCGCTGTTGTATATACGGCTATAAGCGCGTAAGCAGTGTCTGCGCCAGTAAAGAATAAGTAGATCGGTTTCGTATCAGGTTTTCTCATGGCGACAATTTGCATCCTCGCACACGAAGTACAGAGCGCATCGAAGCCGCTATTACCGCTCTGAAGCAGAGTATGGAAGACGTTCTGAATGAGTCCATCCGCCATCGCGCACAAAAATTTGAGCTATGCCTATACACCTTATGGAAGATTTTGTGAAAGGTTCTTGGTTTTCGGGCTTACAAAATTCAACTCCTGCAAGAATTGAAGCCGAATGACCATTAAGCGCAACGAACGCTTGGTTAATAGGTTCAAAACGAGATGGCCACCGATACTAATTTCTACAAGAAAGTCATCTTCCGCCTACTTTTGGTTGCATGGTTACTTTAATAAAGAAAATTGTCATATTTGGAGTGATGATTTTTCACAAGTCATTGTTTTTGATTAGAGGGAACCATTGGTCCATTTTTATTCAAAAATGAAGCCGAACATAATGTTACATTTAATGGGGAACACTATAGAACTAAAAAAAAAAAGATTATAATGACTTGTTCGTGCCTGCATTGGAGCATGTTTATGTGAACCTGACCTTTGGTTTCATAAAGATGACGCTATGTGCCATACAGCCAACAAAAAACTCACTTTATTCAAGGAAAATTTTGGTGAGCGCATTATCTCGCATGGTGCACCTGTGTAGTGGGCTCCAAGATTGTGTGATTTAACACCGGTGGCTATTTTTTGTGAGATTATGTCAAAAGACGACTGACGCCTTGGAAGAGCATATTCAGTGAGTTATTGCTGACATACGGCCCCAAGCGCTGCAAAAAATACTCGAAAGTTGGACCTCTCGGTCAAAGTTATATTATTTCACTTGCTACATAGAAATATATGAAATTAAGCTGCGGTCCGCTAATTACGCCGCTCATAAAGCGTAGGCGTGCATAATTAGTGCAATCAATAAAAGTACCCATATGTAACCGATAACCATTTACCATGCTCGAAGTTACTGTAACCTAAGTAATTTGTAATGAAAATCACCGAAACACGACGAAGCGCAATGGCAAATGGAAACTTAATGCGCGCGCCGCCAGCATTCCCGTAATAAATGTAGTTAATTTGTCTAATTGCATATCGGCTGTGTGACTATGCAATCGGTGTGGAATGAGTGGTTGATTACCAAATGTTTTTTTGTTGCAACATATGTATATATTTATATATATATCTATGTGTATATATTTATATATATATCTATGTATATATATTTCATATATATTTCTTTGGGAAAGCTGACTGACTTAGGTTGTTCCAGTGAAAGAAAAAGCAAACGCCACCTCGCGCGCCCTCTATGGGGCTACGTGAATGCGTGCGCTTAATATGGCATACATCCAACATTTATGTATTATCATCTAGCGTACATTGTTAGTATATATATGTATATGTACATACATCTGCTTATGTGTTTTGCACTTTTCGTCATTCATGCTGCAACCTACTTACCTAGTGGCGAGTGTAGGCTGTTAAATGTTGCATGTTGATTGCTTGCCGCAGCAACTTGCCACTCAAAGTCGAGGAGTCGAGGAAATAGCATTCTATCTATGCACGCATGCGCACCAGACAAGCACACAAACACATGCATAACTGCATTTTATGCAACTAATCTGTATTTGGCTGGGCTGTGCGTGCGCTCCGTGAAAATGCAAGCGGCGCGCAGTGACAATGCGCCTGCGCTGGCAACGACACAAAAGCCGAGACCAAGTAAACTGGCGTTGCGTTAGGCGAGTGCGCACACGCGTGTGGGTGGCTGCAGAAGGTCGTGCTGTTGACTTTCGATGCAGTGCCAAAAGCGCGCGCTTACCGCCTGTCTGCGCGCAGAATAAGTTCGAAAAAAAAACTGCGTCGGCAATGGCTGTGTGCGGCGCGCATGAATGAATGCATGAATGAATGAATTTCAGTTTTAGTTGCAGATTTGTAGAGCCACACCGAAGCAGAAATCCAACAAAAAACAAGATTGAACTAAATAAATTTCGAGATAAAGTGCGCCAGCTAAGTACTTCGGGAAGTATGAATGAGCGCAGCGAAATTTCATAAATGCAAGCTACGCGCAGTGACGGTGGTAATTTTTCTTGAGTCTCGGTAGAGCTTGCACATTGTACCCACACACCAAATCCAGCACTTTTTTGTCCATTTTTTTTTATTTTTTGGCGCGATTTATGCCTTCCGCCGGCGCGTAGTGTGGCACTTCATGAAGTAGAAATAGAATCGAGTGCTTTTCAGCGACGCAAAAAAGTGCTGCTAGAATAATACTGCTCAGCAGACGAAATGCAGACTCACATGCCTAACCGTGTATGTATGGGTGTGTGTTTGCACTTGGATCTGCATTAATTTGCACTTTGAAGTGCTCATCAAAGCGCCTTTGCATGGGCGTTTCTACGCTTGTCCTCCTGCTATACTCATTCATGTGCCATCTAAGCCTAACTCCCTGTGTTTGTGTGTGTGTGTGTGTTCTTTTTATAACTCATTGCATTCGCAGACGTCATTATTTCCGCTTTAATAGCATCTTAAGTTGCGTAGCAAAAGTGTACTTAAAATAGGCACAAATTGTTTAGTGTATGGTAAATTTTGACATTTGAATGCTGTAAAGGCAAACAGTATAAACAGTGATATGCATTTATGCGCATATAAGCGACGCCGCCTGACAGCTGACAGCAAGGCGCTCATAAAAAAATATATTATTAGCAAATGGGTTGGAGGAGTTTTCGCTACAGTCACGGCAAGTGTGAAGCGAATGCGAAAATCTCTCTTAGAAGTTGTGGATTTTTATAGTTTCCAGTCTTAGTCAACTAATTAACGCATGAGGGCGAGATAGGCAAATATGTAGGTATATGTAAGTTAAATAGATCATTATTAGTCCAGGATTTTCGAAAAATGCATATAGAAAAAAGAAAAAAAAAACTTTATCAAAAACTCAAAATGGACTCAAATGGCCAACAAAGGAAGGGAAACGGGCTTGGATATCGGTTCAAACGTCGGTGGGAGACGAGGCTGTTACCATCGGCGGGCTAGCGATCGTATGAGCTGTGTCGTTAGCAGCCACACCTCCACTGCACCGGGAGCAGGTTGTGGTGCCAAACCAGCTTTACAGCGCACGGGTGCCACAGTCGGACCAAGAAAGCATGAACGCGGAAAGGGAAGAAGAACTTATTCGCTCTCGTGTGCAGGCGATCGGGGGTTATAACTCTAGCAACAAGAGAGGACCCCGGAAGAAGCCAAGCAAGGAGGGATTGAATGCAAAAGCGACTTACAAGGCGGCGGTCGGAATATGCAACCGCCTCGAAGGCATGTCCAGTCTGAAGAAGGAAGAGGTGAAATGGCTGGCTTAGACTATTGCGAAATTGGTGTAATGCCTCGGATCCAGCAAATGCCAAACGCAATGAGGATCATATCGCTGAAAAGACGCAGCCTTCGACAGAGAGCGAACTAAAGGCGCCCTCGAAAAAGAGAAAGTGCGAAGACGTAGCAGGGAAGCTAGACGTCAAGTACGCAGACGATAAACCGACAACGTCCAAGTCGACATCGGCAGCCAATGAGATTCCGAAAGGAAATCATAGACTGCAGCAACCCGCTGGGACAAATGGGGAGCGGTGGAGAATAGTGGAAATGAAACTATTGGAATTCTTCTTCTCGAAAAAGGCCGCCGAACCGAGCGCACCTATGCCGTCATTTGATGGAGCAGGATGGCTTAGCGGAGTCAAAATTTTGAAATGCAGCGATGAAACGATGCTGACATGGGTAAGGGAAGCGGTCAGAAAGCTTCCATATCTATGGGAAGGAGCGAAGCTGGAGATGGTAGACCGCAGCAGTATTTCATCGGTGCTTAAAACGATGGTAACCATACCTCGTGTGATGAACCCGAAACATGTTCCGCGTCTGCTACAAAGAAAGAATCCAGTCGTGCCAACTAGCGACTGGAGGGTATTAGGCGTAGCGAAATCGATCAACGAAGATGGAGGCCAAAGCTACATCCTCCAGAGCAATAAGGCGGCGGAGGATATTATATATGCGAGGTTCAGGAAGATGACGCTGGGCGTGGAAAGCATGTTCATTCGCCTCAAGAAGCATCACCCCGCGGATGGCAATGAAAACACGCCATAGAAAAGATCATGGCTACTTCACTTGCCCTACAGGCGATGGAGGTGGAGAGGGAACCCAGTCAGCAGTCCGATGGTCCATAACCAAGAGCTGAGAGTACTCCAAGTGAACCTTCACAAGAGTAAGATCGCCACTGTCGTTCTTCTTCTCAATTTATAGAAGGGTGCCTCTGACGTGACGGCTTGCATTGGTTAACGTATGTAGTTGTTAGGCTGAAGTCACAAAACTACATGACACCGAGCGTAATGAACAAGGTAAGATCAGCGATGGTGAAACTAAGTCTATTTTTCCATATTGATTTCCGTCGTTCCACAGATGATTTGACGGTTGTGGAAGTGAAGGGTGCCAAGGATAAGTACCTACACCTTGCATCCTGCTATATGCCACGTGATTGCGAGCGCCAACGGCCAAGCTACTCAATTATACGAGTATTTGCAAAGTAACAAGGTAACTAATAGGGGTGAGGAACCTACCTACACTTCTAGAAACGTTCTAGACATAACACTATACACAAGTAGAGAGATGTATTGGTAGAAGCCTGCAGAATGCTAAGCTTCTACTTCTCCATTAAATCAGAAGCGAATATCAGAAACAAGGTTAGGAAAAATCCCAGGAATAAAAAACAGGGTTCTCTGCAGGCAGATACTATTAGGTAAGAGACTTAGACCTTGCGTGTAGAGCTAAGCAGAAAGCGGGGACTCTTTAAACGAATATAAAGATCTTCTAAGGGACTACAAGAAATTGATGCGCCGGACAAAGCGAGAATCCTGGAAAAACTTTTGTAGTGGATTTGAAAAGACTTAAAAAACTATTATCCAAAAGTCTCACCACGCCCAATCCAATTCGCAAAAGTAGCGTAGAGTGTACGGACAACTCCCAGGACTCATTGAAAGACCTAGTCAGTGTGCACTTTCCAGGCTGTAAGGACGCGGTAAATTCTAGCTACACAGGGGTAATAAAATAAAACCGAAAACACCACGAAAAGAACCGTTCAAAAATCATGGTGATGCTTATAATATATTTCGATATTCGTGGTTTGTCAACAAGGAGCTCCATTTGGCCATATTGAGGCGCTTGCGTGAGAACATCCGTCGAAAATTGCCGAAATTGTAAAAGAACAATATATGGATTTTACACGATGATAATGTGCCATCGCATCGAGCCACGAATACCATCGATCAACCACCTTGTTCATCAGATTTGGCTCCGCGTGATTTTTACTTGTTCCCCAAACTGAAATTGCCGCCTCGTGAAACCCGTTTTCAGTCGATCAAAGAGATAAAACAAAATTTGCTGAAGGCCATCCCAAAAAGTGCTTATGAAAAGTATTTCGAGGACTGGAAAAATCGTTAGCATAAGTGTATTACATCTGGTGAGGATAACCAAATATTTTGCGTTTTATTTACAATTTCCGGGTACTTTTCTGTCATTACACATATTGACAAGAATTTGTGTTTATTTAAAAAAATTTTGATTGCTGCAATCGCATGGTGGACCCACATTGAATTAATAAAGCTTGGGAAAGTCAAATACATTTCTATTGCCTAAAATAATTTCTTGCATACTTGTTATATCTCGAATATATTATTATTGCATATTTGGAAAATACCAATTTTAACAAAAATTTTTCTCGAAGAATTTTCACTTTCTTTGGAGCAGGCAACACGTCACATCCGGTTAATTGGTGACTTAGCGCTTGCGCATGCACGCATACACACGTTGCTGCTTACAACAAATTACAAAGCTAATATTACATGTAACTTTTAGTTTCGTTCACGGTAATGCCGTTTTCCTTTTCATTATTATTATTATTAATTTTCTGAAAGCAAAATGCCACAACGGTATTAAAACACGAAAAAAAATAAAGAAGAAGAAACACGACTTTACATGTAAAGTTTTTGTAATCTGCGTGTACACATGCATGACTCACGGTAGCTAACGGTGTCAGGCTCCTCAACTGGCTGACTCTGTTGTTTCCACTGATGTTCCTCAACGCCGCTCACCCAAGCATGCGGCGACTGTGTGCGGCGTGCCGTTGTCAACTGCTCGCCGCCGCTGCGCGCATCCGCCTTGTAAACACCGCGACCGCATTCCGTTGCAGCTTGTTGACTTGCTTGCTCGCGCTCGCCGCGCGCAGCGTTTACGATTTTCTTGTTACATGCTGCCGTTTTTGTTGTTGTTGTGCTTTTATCAGCGCAGCAATTGCGTGCTGACGTCGGTCCAGCCGTTCATCCGCGGCCGCTCATCTGAACGTCCATGTGACTGCTTGTCCGTCCGTCCGCGCGAGCGCAGCTAAGGTTTCAATTTCTAGTGAAAGTTTTTTGTGCGCTCACAGCTTTGGCTGTAGCGTTGGGGGCTGGCGTGTATGTTTGCATGCATGTTGCTGCAGCATGTTGCAATCCGTTAAACATACAAACATGTGTACTCACCATAGCTTGACGCGCTGTATTTTAAGATTTTTATTTATATTTTCTGATTTTTCAATTTTTTTCTTTTTGAACTTCAGCTTTTTCTCCACAGACTTATCAGAACTTTCATTTCATTTCCGATTTCTCAATTTGAAAAAAAAAAAAAAACAAAAAAATAAAAGTGACCAATAAAATTTATTGTTTATGATTTTTCATTAGTTGTTTTATCTCGCACTTCTTTTGTTCGCCTGTGATTTACGATGAGTTGACATGTTTTTCTTTCTTCACTAAGTTTCTTCTTTCACTCGTCCGTTTGGTTTGAGTAATTGTTGTGCGGCCCAAAGGTGTTGGCGACTTTGCATTTATTTTAATTTTTATTCTCTTGTTCTCCTGTCTTTTAATATAGTATTCATGCTAATCTGATCACCAATAAATCAGTTAATTCATTGTTGTTGTTAATTTAATGATAGTTTGAGAATTTGTTTTGATTTGGACTGAGCCTATTAAAAAAGAATAAAGCAAAGTCAGGCTGGATGAAATATGGTCAGTAGCATTAGGTTGCGGTTAGAGGATTGAAAACTGAATTTATCACATAAGACCACACTTTGTTTAAGTGATTTTAGAAATAATATTGATGGATAACTTAGAACAAGCGTAGAAAGTTTTGAGCTTCATATACAATTAGAAGTCAGCGAGAGTTGTAGAATTGAGACACAAAAGCAGAATCATAATCAGAAAGACAATATTAATAAATATTAGAATAAAGTAGTGGATATTACATTTAGAATCCGGTAACTTCTTGTTCCATGCAAGATAGCATGCTAAAAAAGTTGCTAAAGGTTTTCTCCTTCATCCATAGCCACAGTTTTTTGGTAGAAATCAAAAGCATATGTCTATCCATAATGCTTAATAATAATTTTGAAAAGCCTGTTATCAAAGAACAGACACCATGTAAGATCCGCGTCCTAGCTTTCCAGCTCCTCAGTTCGAGAGATAATTCTAATTGAACCCACAATGTCTCATTGCCAAAGCCAAAAGCATGTTACTATTGCGGACTCAACTATATAGATCTTCCACAGTGCATCACTTCTAGGTTATAACATTTCCTTCTAGGATTATCGAAAATATTTTGTCAAACCGTAGGGATAAAATAAAGAATCGGCTATTTAACAGGACAAAGCAATGCTCATAAATTTCATAAAACGATTTCATTATGTTTTACAATTGATTAGTTGATCTAAATATGGTTTTCGCCATATAGGAATTCGGAAAATGTACATACATATGTATTTAGTGCCATTACAGTGACGTCCTCTGAATGAAAATTGAAGCACGGACCTTCTCATTTTAGTATTTTTTAATTTTTTTTTTCAAATATTTGTGGGTCTCAAATTTGATATTGTTGTAGAGGGATGTTTTTTAAGGAATTTTGGATTTTTATCAGGTCAAAAATTCACAACTGGATGATCAAATAGCCAACCCAAATTACAAAAAAGTTTTACGGATTAAGAATGCGAGTAGTATCGTATATAACTTCAACATTTTAATGGAGAATTATTATCTAAATATTTGTAAAACAAATTCAAAATTTCAAAAAAAATTAAAATAAGAAAAATTAAAAAAAAATAATACGAAAATAAATTTCCTAAACAAATTTCATATTTTTCAAAATTTCCAAAAAAAAAAGAAAATAAAAAATATTAATAATTAGAAACGATTTCGAAATCTAAAATAATTTTAATTTGAAGAATTTTCTAAATTTGAAATTAGTTCGAACTTTTAAAAAATTTCAAAATCTGAAATAATTTAAAATTATAAAAAAAATTAAAAATTTGAAAAGATTTAAAAAATTTTAACAGTTTTCAAAACTTCAAAAAAAAATTTTAAAATCTGAAATAATTTAAAATTAAAAAAAAATTAAAAATTTGAAAAGATTTAAAAATTTTAACAGTTTTCAAAATTTCGAAAAAACATGTTAATAAAAAAATTAATAATTTAAATTATTAATTAAAATGTTAAAGAATTTAAATTTTATTTTAATTTGAAAACTGTTTTAAAAATTAAAAAAAAAAAACAAAGAAAATAAAAAAAATTACAATTAGAAAAAATTTAAAAAACTAAAACAATTTTTAAATTTCAAAAAATCTAAACTTTGAAAACAATCTAACAATTTCCAATAATTAAAATAATATTCAAATTATCATAATTTAAATTGCATATGTATGGTATAAGTCAATAACAACGAATAAATCTGAACATTTCTAACTTGCGAAATTTAAAAAAAATGAGAAAACCAGATATTTCAAAATCTAAAATAATTTTAAAATTTAAAAAATTTTAAAAAATTCAAAAATTTTAAACATTTTCAAATTTATATAAATTTAAAAAAATTATAATTTAAAATAATCTAAAATTTTTAAAAATTTTCAAAATTACAAAAAATATTAAAATTCGTATATTTTGATAGCTTGAAATTTCAAAACCTCTCTTAAAACAATTTCGAAAATTAATTTTTTTAGAGGTTTTAGCTTTAGACTTTAACTTTAAAAGCGTTTTACTCCAAACCACTTTTTTCAATATGCTCTTCTCGATAACTCAAGTTCTTTTCAATTTACATTGAAGGTTGGAATTAACATTATGTGTATGGTATATGCAACAACAATTATTGAATCTAAAAATTTCTAATTTCCGAAAAAAAATCAAAAACTTAGTGAAAAAATCGAAGGATAATTTTGTAAGTTCACACGATAATAACTTTTGTATTAATCAATAAACCGATTTTGTTTTATTTTTTAAATGACTGCGAGGGTAGAAATCGCGATGACTAGGGAGTGGCCTTCATGATTTTGCCATAAGTTGGCTTTGATATTTTTTTCATAGTTATTTTGGACACTGTTGGGATATGAGTAAAAAAATGGTAAGAAAATGGATAGTAAAAGTGTTAATTTCCAAAAAATTGCAGGAAATAATCTAGACTAGGAGATTAGAATACGTAAAACAAGGTTTCAAACAGTGCGGTTTTTTATGAGTATTACTTTATATACATATGTATGTATATCTATAATTTATAAGTATTGAACTCAAAATTTCAATACAACAATACTCACTCATTGTATCTGCTCTCACTCCGAACAGAAGCGGTCAGCAAGAGTTGTGCAATCGAAGGTATTATACACAAAGAAAACTTTCATAAAGACTACTCATAAAATTTAATTCAATTAAAAGTGCAGAGTTGAGTGCATAAAAGCAACAACAACAACACAAATGAATGGAGAGCCATATAACTAACAACAACAATCATGTGCGTCATATTAGTCACCCAACAGCAATGAATTTATAGCAAAGTAAACACATACACACGCATACATGTACACATAAAAATCGGCATGCATGGATACATAAATACACACATTCACACATACACACAAACACACATACATATGTACATACCAATACCTAGATATGTTTACAGCTCTCCAGACAATTTGTATCTTTTAGATAAGAGCAAATAGTACTAAATACAAGAAATAAAACTGTCGCCAGCGCTTATCAGCAGCGTTGCCAGCGTTTTGTCCGCTTTAAGTAAGTGACTAACTTAACTAAATTGCAATTCGTTGCGCCACTTACACGCACACACACGTGCCAGCCATTCATTAAATGTGTGGCATTTATGTAAATTTCATTTAGAAAAAAAGGAGAAAAAAGCGAAGAAGGTAAAGGAAAATCACTTTTGAATTGAATGAAGAAAGGCGAAAGATTTTCTAATGAAAGAAGGTGAAGTGGACGCTGTGGTGGCTCAATAGAATGTTGTACTATTAAAAGATTAACATCAAGTGGGGAAAACAGATGCTGCAGACACTTGAGGTAGAATGTATGCATGCATGCAACTTGCCACAAGCCGCGGGCGGCAGCCAAGCAAACAATTATACTTGTATGAGAGTGTTTGTGTGCGTGTGCAAGTTGAACAATCAGCATTGTGACACAAGTTGAGGTCATTGGCGGAGGCAAGTAGAACACATATGAATACATGCATATGAAAATACATACCTACATACATAGAATAAATATATGTACATATATAAAAGAACAAATAAACGAAAAAAGCATTTGCAGCGTTATTGAGCGCTATGAACGAGCGTTTTCTATTTGTTTGTTGAGTTTTTGTTGTTTAGAAAAAACGTTGACCCTTGGACCGATGAGTAAACAGTCGAACAAGCAAATACAAGTGGACACACAGTATGGTGAAGCTCTAACAACGGCTTGTTGACAGCGGAAATATGATGTGGTGTCAAACAAGACGCGCACGAGCTACACACATACACCCATATATAATCACATTCACTAAATATCGCTCGTGCATTATTCGTTTGGCTATGATATTTAAGTAAATATGTATGTTCTTGTAAGTAGAACGAAGTGAAAACCACCAAAAGAAAGACCAAAATGTAGAGTGTAAAATAATATTGTGATAATTCAGATTATTTCCGCAATAATTGTTTTAAGTTGTCAAATACAAAATAAAATTAAAAAACTCAAATGGAATTGGATTTTGAATTTTTCATAAGGAATTGAGGATATACATACTATATATGTAAAAAAATTTGCTAAGGGGATATATACAATTAGAACATTCAAAATCAATTTTTTTTTTATTTTTTTCTTAATGTATATATGTATATGTATTTAAGAATACACTCAGGAATTCGTTAAAATATAATAGTTTAGAAAAAACAGCTTTAAACATTTTTTATATTTAAAAATTTTAAATAATAAAATATTACAAAAATTTCAACATTCGTAAAATTTTGCTAGTTTAGAAAAAATAGTCTGAAAAAATTTCAAAATTACAAAAAAATTAAAATTCCTAAAATTTTCATAATTTTAAAAAAACAATTTTAATAGTCTGAAAAAATTTCAAAATTACAAAAAAATTAAAACTCCTAAAATTTTCATAATTTAAAAAAAACAATTTTAAATAATGCCAAAATTTAAAATAATTAAATTTTTTTCAAAATTACAGAATTACAAAAATTTCAAAATTCGTAAAATTTTATAGTTTAGGAAAAATGGTTTTAAAAAATCTCAAAATTAAAATTTTTCAAAAATTTCAAAATTACAAAAATAAACATAATTCATAAAATTTGTATAGCTTAGAAATTCCAAAAAAATTTGATTTAGTAGTAGTTTAAAAAGTACGCGAAAATTGGGTTCATCAAATTCGTTCCAGCTAGAGAAGTCGTGGAGGCCATTAAGTGATGTTATATTCAAAACTAATCTATTGTACCTCAATTTAAACAAAAAAAATTTCTTAACACTTAGTGTGTTTCTTTAGAAAAAAAATATTATCACTCTTATCGGAAAACCCTGTATATGCATATTTTTGACTATTCACGCTGTATCTGTTTTGGTGTTAAATCAAGTCACCACGAGCATTAAATTCTAAAGCTATATTCATTAAATGCATTGACATTTGTTATTTGACTTACTTAATTGATTTTTGACTGCAGTGTGGCACTCACAGACACGCTCGAGTTCATATACTAACACACAAACACATACATATGTGCCCTGTCGAAAGAACATTTTCAAATGCTGCTGACAGTTGCTGCGACATTATGATCGGATCACTGTCGATTTATGTCACATCTACACACACTTGACTTTGTATACTTATATATTATGTACATATGTATGCATCTATACACATATGTATGTATATCAAACAATATTGTATTGGCAGCTCAAACACTTATTCTACTTCCAATATTTGGACTTTTGTGGCAACTTCCATCTAGCTGCCACAAGTGCTTGACTTACTGCCTTTGATTATTTATGTATATTGTTGGCTTTTTTTTATCAACTGTTCTCTCTAGTCTTTATTCTACCACTATGTTCTTTATTTTTTCTCATTTGCTCTAGCTTGTTTTATTGCTGTCCATTTAACGGCCATTGATAATGCCAGCACACCTACACACACATAGAAAATTACAATTACTCACAGTGCACTACATATATACATACATACAGCTTGATATCAATTTCACGCTCCATTTCTGCTCTATAACAAGTGAAATGTTGAGCATTTCTTTACTTTAAGGAAGAAAAGAACGGAAAAGAATCTATGATTTTAAAATTGAAAGCACTGCGTATGCACTAACAAATATACATATGTATGTATGTATGCCTGTACGTATACAGCACTAAGTAAATATTGCCCAGTATCACAATTTTCTTCGTTTCCACTTTCCTTTGCCTTATCAGCGCTTGTCAATGTCCGCTTTCAAGTCCAAGGGTCAATTTGTTTGCTTTTTTAATAAGACTTACAATTTCTAGATATTTTGTTTACAAAAATATGAAATTCGATATCTTTTGTAAATAGTTTATGAAATTTCATAAATGCCATTTATTTTTCATTTGTTTGATATGAAATAAGTATTTCAGATAAACAACAATAATGCGAAGTTGAAGGTTTCCTTTTTCAGGTTCAATGATCCTTTAATTGCAGGAAAACAAAATTGTTTCTTTTTTGTGGTACATTTACCGCAGAGTTTAAATTTTTTAATTGATTTGATATAAAATCTACAAACACAAACAAAACGTAAAAATAATGTCTAATAAAAAAAAAAATAAATTAAAAAAAGAAACAAAAAATAAAATTAAAACAAAAAAAAAAATCAAAACAAAAAATAATAAAATTAAAAAACAAAAAAAATAATAAAAATTTACACAAAAAAATAAAAGTTAAAAAAACCAAAAACAATGATTTTAAACTTAAAAAAATATTTAAACAAAAAATAATAAAAATTAAAATAACAAAAAAATAAAAATTTACACCAAAAATATAAAAAAGTTAAAAATAATGAAAATATTTTTTTGTTCACCAAAAACAATGATTTTAACACATAAAACAATATTTAAACAAAAAATAAAACAAAATAATAAAGAATAAAATAATAAAAAATCAGGCACATATCATAAAAATATATGCATATAAAAATGAAAATATAATAAAAAATTAAACTGTGTTTACAAGTTATGCTTTTTGCATTTTTCGATTTTAAATTTTTTTACAAATTAATTAAAAATATGTTTAATAAAAAAAATGTACACTTAAATATTAATGCTATTATAATTTAACCAAAAAAATAATAAAATTAGAATAAATTATATGAAAACAAAAGAGTTTTTTTTAATGAAATGTTGGTGCACTGACAAAAATTATATTGCAATATATAAAAAATTAAAAAAAAAAATTATAAGACAACAACGAAATTTGCAGAAACAAAAGATTTTAAAATTTTGGTACACTGACCAAAATTATATTGTAATAAATAAAAAATTTAATAAATTATATAAAAATTTAGCAAAAATAACACTTTTTACTAAGAAATAATAATAAAGAAGCGAAAATAAGAAAGCGTAAAAAAGTAATTGAAAACGTTTTGTTTTATTAAGACAAACATTTTTTTACTAAAAAATACTAAAATTATTAAAATTAAACCAAAAACTACAACGAAGTATAGTTTGTATATTTTTTTTAATTAAAAAATAATTGGTACACTGGCAAAATTTATTATACAGTGAATAAACAAATAATAAAAGTAAATTAAAAATAAATTACAAAACATCATTTTTCTTAAAAAAAAGATTAACGCTATATGTAATGTAATAATTAATTTTTGTAAAGATTAATTTTTTTTTGTTTTTAATAAAAGTTTTGACACTGACAAATATGATTTTATGAAATAAACAAAAAGAATAATGAAATTTTTAACTATATTTTTGTTAATGAAAAATAAAATTTACAAAAATCGATAAATTTTGTTAAACAAATTCTGACACACAGAAAAAAACTTAAAACTATAAAAAACTAAAGCTTAAAAAATAAAAAATATTTAAAAAAATAATTAAATAAAATATCGAATAATAACAATAAAATAAAAAAAAATTATAAAAACCATAAATCTAAAACTAAAAAAAGCCGCCGAAGAGAAAATTTTTATTTTTAGTTAATTCTTTTGGAATGAGCACTCGCAGCAGCATTGAGGCACGTAAACGCATTAATATGCGTCAGTTCTGACCAAAGCCGCTTGCAAGCACTTGAAAGGAAGCGAAAATCAGAGCAAATTCTGACAACAATAAATATGTATATGTAGTTGTACATACATTTCAATGTATGTGTAAGAAGAAAATTATTTTTAAATATTTTTCTAAAAACCACTACCCGCAAAGGCCAATGATTCAAGCAATGCTGTGTTTTGGAACTCATGAGTTCAATGATATTTATTTTCTTGCATACAATACTATACATGGATGTACTTACATATGTATACACATATTGACATATACAAGTATACTAATATGATATACAGATTTGCGAAGTTGTTGCGTATGGAAAATCAAACCAAAGGAAATATAATCCAAGTAAAATAATTAATCAAATAAAAGCTTTAACTCCAAACGGTTAAAAAACATGTATGTATGTATATCTGCATGTACATATATATGTAAGTGTCAGTGTGTACCGAAACTTATTGTTTCGTAATCAATAACATTAATGCCAATGCAAATGATCGGCAGGCCTTTTATTAGCCAATGAAGTGATCGACATTTACTCGGGGCCAAAATGACTCAATCGGCCAAGCATATAAGAAACCCATGCTTTTGAGCAAATTAATCGCTGTAAATCTCATTACAGGAAGAATCCGTTGAATTAAAGCAAGAATGATCAATACGAAAAAAAAACAAAAAACAAGATAAAAGGTTCAGCTTCATTGCGCTTCCAAGCGCTGTCAATATTCGTTAGCATATACAAACACATATATGTTATGTATGCATGTGTATGCTGTGCAAGCAAGCAGGCAAGCCTTTGGCTAAATCCATTAAGAAATGAATTAAATGGAAAAAAGGCTTAAAAGCCGCAAAGCATACAACGAATTAACAGTTAGTTGCAACACAGCTTCAAACCCGGCGAAGTCAGGCTGAAATGGAAATGCCAGGGAGGCTTAGCGTGGCGTGAAGCGTAGCGCGGCGTGATAGGCCGAGGAGGCGAGAGGGTGAGGCGGGTCGCGCACATGGCATGGCGACAGCATAAACACATACACACATGCATGTATGTATATGTGCCGTAAAGGGAAATGACCGCAAAAGCATGCGAAACTAAAATCAAAGCAGAATACTCACGCGCACAAACAATACAGTAACAACAACAACAATACCTGGCTGTAATAATGGCGCAACAATCGCTGATGACAATAACCTTAAGAAAACAAGCAAGCAACAACAACAAAAACAACAATTTATTGGCAACAACCGGCCTCCCGGCGCAGGGAGGCCCATCCACGTGTCTGTTAGCCTGCATGTGTGTGCACAGAGCTTCGTCTCCGCAATGCTATAATAAGAACACACACAAAAAAGGAACAAACAACAGCAACAAAAACAACAAAAGCGAGGAAAGTAAGTAAAGCGTATCTTCAAAAACAAAAGCATCGCTGCAAAAATGTAAAGAACCTTATTAAGCGAGCCAAAAGCGGATTTCGGCATAAATTTGCCGTTTGCTAAGCGCAGCATTCCTGCTTCTCGGTGCCGTGTAGCGCGTTGCGCATGCGCCATGCGCCAGAACGTTGCATGTGACTCAGGTCTGAGCAGACGCAGCATGACACAGCGTGATGGTGTCGGTGATTTGCAGTGCCGTGCAATATTTTATGTGGCAAGCAATAAATTGCTGTTCGATACAGAGATACAATGGAGTTTTTAAAGTGTTTGGACTTCTTTGAAGCGCGTTTAATTTTGAAATCATTATAAGTTAGCTGCACATATATTTCAGAAAAGTTACTTTATGAGTCAAAGTTTCAAAAAACTGTTCCGAACTCTATTGTTCAAAATACAGAGATGAGAAGATAACATAGAATATCATTTTCCATTCATATTTACTTTACTACATAATATAATACAATATGTATATTAGGGTGTTTTTTTTAACTATTATTTTTTTTCAATCCCATCAATAAATTTCCTAGGAAATACCGTAAAAAAACGTAAAAATTTTCCATTAAAAATACACAACGATCGCGATTTTTATCTTTAAATTTCTATAGCTCAGAGGCATTCTATGGCATCGCTTTGACTTTAGACACATATTCCTCAAATTGAACACTCTACAAAAGTGCCCATTACGACAAAGTCGAAACTCACACCGGCGAGGTAATACGGGGCTCTAAACCTGATTTTTCCATGAAATTCGCATTTTTTGGTATATATCTCGTAAATGACGAGAGCTATAGCAAAAGAGTACGTGACAAACTTGTAGGAAATTTTATTTGCTACAAAAAAGGTCCAAGGTCAAAATCGCTATCATTTGTACTTCTCGAGATATTCGGCTTTTTAAGTAACGCTTTATAGAATTTTCATAGATGGTATGTTATAAAACATCTCTCAAAATTCCATACCTTGGGTAATCTGAAATTTTTGGCATTTTTTTTTTTATAGAAATTTTCATATGTAACTTTTTTCACATATCATGGGGTATATCGTGGATAAATTATTAAAAATTATGTAGGGATATGTATGTAGGGAAATTTTATGAAAATTTCATATGGTCGTCATAATCTCCGCAGATATAAATATTTCAGTTCAGAGTGCTGAAGCATTAGACTTCCCTACAAACTGGCCACCGAAATCAAGTTCCGGTATGGAAACTTTTATTTTGTAAAGGGTATTATAACTTTTGTGCTAATGAATTTAAAGTTTTTTCTGTTGTTTTTGTTTTGGTACGATTCGACAAAAAAATTTTACATAAAATTTCTTCCTTCACAAATTTAGTAACAATATTTTTTGAGATAAACAAGTAATAAGTTACAAACTTTTCCCAAATTTTTTTAAAACTTTAAACATTCTACTTCACATTTGAGCATATCCTATTTCATGAATGCTTTTGCTGCATTTTCCAGAGTTCTCTAGGGAGCCACACCTCACCAACTGTAATTATTTCTAAACATCAGCAGCCATATACATTTATATCTATATAGCTATGTATATGTACATATAGTAAGTATGTATGTATGTATGTACATCTGTCCACATGGATATATTGCAGAATGCTTCCACCTCTCGCTACCAACACTTGCCGCATTTGCTGGAAAACAGCAGCGTGAGCGCTATCATTTATGGTAAATGCGTCAAACGCCTTTGGCAAAAATGGCAAAGAAAAGTAAAAAAAAAACAACAACAAAATTGCAGAAACGCAAGTAGGAAGCAAAGCTATGTGCTAGCGAGTGCATCTTGTCTACATAGCGCATGATGAGTGCATCTTTATCTACTCCTATATATTTCTATACACAGTACTTATATGTATGTAAGTGAGCGCTTACCAAAAAAGTCCTCCCAGCGTTCCGAGTCGTCTGATTCTATATCCATTTTGGTGTTGTGACTCAAACTGCTTGTCGCTGCCCGCTTAAAATGTTGTCGCGTTGAGAATATTATGTTGTTATTGCTGTTGTTGTACACGAAACACTGTGCGGCGCAATTATATATATTTGTTTTTGTTTTTGTATACACTGATTTGTGATTTGTTAGATAGTGTGGAAATATTTTATGGAATACATTGACAGTAGCAGCTACTTTGTTGCGGCGTTGCCTGCAATGTTGCTTGTTTTTATTATTTTTATTTTTTGTTTGCGCGTCTAACGATGCTTTACTGTTGCGCTTACGCGTTGCTGTTGTTATTTTTAAAACGCTTGCATTTATTTTCTTCTTTTCTTGCTGCGATTTAAGGCGATGCGCTGTTGTGTTTGGTGTTGGTTTTGTTGTTTTCAGTGTGGTTGTTGTTTTCAGTGTGGTTGTTGTTGTTAATGTTTTTGCTGTTGTTAATATTTTTGTTGTTGTAAACGTTGTAGCTGCTCTTGTTGATAGTTTTTGTAGTTGTTGTTGTTTTTATTCTTGTTGTTGTTTTTGTTTTTGTTGTACTTATTAGTTTTGTTGTTTTTATTATTGTGTCGCAGTGTATTTTATTATTGTTGTTTTTGTTATTGTTATTATTTTTTGTTGTTGTTGTTATTGTTTTTGTTGTTGTTATTGTTTTTGTTGTTGTTATTGTTTTTGTTGTTGTAATTGTTTTTGTTATTAGACTCTAACTGTATAGCTGTTGCTGTTGTTTTTCTTTTATTTTTTGTTGTTGTTGCTGTTGTTCAAAGCCTTATTTAGCCACAATGATAGCTCAACATTTTCTAAGAAGAATTTGCGCCGCAACACTTTAAGCCCATTTGCAGTGATTTTCAATTATTTTCTTTTTCCCCCTCTTCTTGCCTACCTCTGCTCTTGCACGCTAGCTGTGCTGCGTTTGTATAAAACTTTATTGCTTATTCTTTTCGCACAGTCACACACAATCGCACTGACATTTATAACCGTTCGACGTTATTGCGTGCGCGAGTGCACTTTCATATATACACACACATACGCATGCGCGCTGAAATAAGTATGCAGCTGATAGCACGTTTATGGGCAAACAATGTGCCATCCACTTTTCTGCTCGTGTGTCTAGATTTGTTCGTTGCTTGGGCAAGCAGTGTGTAGCATGGAATGTAAGCTTTTGCAATAATTCCCACAATTGGTAAGCGATAGATCGATGTTTGTATGTTTGTATGTTTGTGTGTCTCTAAGTTTGTATGCCAGTATATTTGTGCGTTCACAAGTCTGCTTTAGAACCTTAAAACGCGCTAGCAACACGTACTTTTTTCAAGCACTTGCTCTTCCCTTAGCAATTCGCAAATAAGTCGGTGCACTAGGGCGTATACGCAATCACAAAAAAGTATTAAAAAAATTATTTATGAAATATTTTCGCAATTTTTCGCAAATGTCGTTGCGTAAGACGAACTGCAGCGCTGCCTCTGCGACATTTTAATTAGTTCACACGACTACTGCTGGACGGCTGCAGCACTTCAAGGGCAACTGGGAGTGATTGCGGAATTATTGGTATTTTACGACGACTTGGCGAACAACTTGCAGGCGCTTTACTTCGTTCGTACCGTTGTTCACTCTACCAATTTTCTCATAACTCAATGCCTTATCGACAGTTTGCTTTTGCTCAAAGTCGTGGTGATAAGATAGCAAATAAGTGATGGCTGGCTGGCAGTTTCGTGGCTGTTGGGGACTTTTGGGTCATAAAATGTACTTTTTTTTTGCTGTTTATATATTTTTGTATTTTTATTTACACTTTTGCACAATTTGCTGTATTTTAGTGTGTTGGTTTTGGATTTATTTTTAAAATTTTTATGAACTTTTTTGAATTTTTTTTGGATATTTTTCTTAGCACCAACTAACACAAAGAAATTGCATGTAATTGACTTTTGTTGACAAGCGCTTAATTTACACGCTCGATTTACTCGCTTTTAAGTACGTGCTAACGGTGTTTTATCTTATCGCCGACATGCACGGACGCGGAAAGTTCGCTCTGGCAGTTTTGATAATATTTTTTTATAAGCGAATTGCTTTTGTGCAGCAGCGTCTTACGCGAGCAAAGTTGAACAAGCTTGTAGAGACATATATCTATGTACATAAAATGTTGTTGTTTTTGCGCAGTAATACTTATGTAAGCACTTTTAAAAATTCTTAGCTGCACTTTTCTTTTCAACTGTTAATAAAAAAATATTTTCCTATATTTCAGCGCAACAACAATCCAATAAGCCGCACACCTTTATCGGAATTTATCGCCGCGGCCTTGCTTCACCCCCGCGCACTTAACTACCGCCTCACTGACATGCCCAAGTGCGCTCTAACAGTCTGTCGCGTTCACGTTTGCTTATTATTGTTCCATATTGTTGCTGTTGTTGTGTTTCTTAGAAGCGCGCGCTGACTAATGGCCGTCAGCCTTTGTTTTTGTTAACGCTTGAGTCGTTTATTGACATACACACACACAAGCACACGCGGAGAATCTCACTGTAAGCACCAGCTCCCAGCTGTCGATCAAGCGGCTAATTTGTTTGCAAAACTTGCGCGCACAGCAACAATAAATATTTAGAAAAAAATTATGCGGAGGAAATGGTCAATCAATTCGAGCTATACAGTTCGCCGCGTTGTTTTGATTTTGTCGAAACTGCGAAACTACGAAGCAATGTTGCAAAGCGAAATGGCAGCAAATGGAATTTGTTTGTGTTTTTGACGTAGAAATTTAAACAGTTGCAACAAAGCTTGCTTGTATGTAGTTCGAAATTAAATGGAGATTGGCAGCAGCGCTCAACTTTGCACGCTTCTTTATCAACTTTGGTGCTTTTTTGTTGTTTTTCTTGCTTTTGTGGTTTTTGCTTTCATGCATAAATTATATTAATAACTTCGGTTGACATTTCGCTTTCAACGAAATTTTTATTGTTTATTTTTGCTCTACTTTTCCTTTTCACCTTCGCCAAATAAACCGTTTTAGCGAGTTTCGCACACTTTGCAGTCACATGCTGCCAATGCAAATCATTCGAGCAGCAAAAAAAATTACTTTCATTGCAATTACTTTCCCGTTAAATGCGCTCACTTATGCATATTTTAGTATTAAAATTTAAATTTCTTTACTTCATTTAATTTCCGCCTGCCTTACAAGCGTCACTTCTTGAGAAATTACCATTTAACCGCCGATCTGACTCATTTGTGCGACGCTCTAAAGAAAACTGAATTCAATTTGAGCATTTTGCTCCCGCGAATGGCCCCAAACAAAGTCAGCCAAACAGCCCACTAAGCAATCCAGCAAGCAGGCCGAGCAGCAAGCAATCGAGCGAGACACGCGTTCGATCGTGCCAAAGTATCTTGTATCTCATGCGGTGGTACACTTTGACTCCAGCTAGCGGCTACTTGACTGGAATTAAGCTGCAATGCAACAGATTCGTTGCAACATGTTCGTTCCGGCAGGTAAACGCCAAGAGAGCGCGTGAGCGAGCAGTTGGAAGCGTGCAAGGCAATTGGGTGTGTTTGTGTGTATTTTTATCTTTTCGTTACACTTTGTGTTAACTGATCTTATCAGCGTGTATACTTAGTACTTGGCCGTGTGGTGGTGAGTATGTCGCGAGCAATCTTTGGGAGCTCATCAATAATTAGTGTGATTTATTTCCCACTGATAAGCGTATAAAAAAGGGACTCTGAACGTTACTTGTTCTTATAAATTATTGTTAACAAGTAAAATACTCAGAAGAAGAATTTTGATGGTTACTTTTTTGTATAGTATTTGTATTAATTGATGATCGCATTGAAATAATTTGGATATTTGGAGAAGAGGCAAAAAGTAGGAGGTCTGCTTGAAGGTATGAGTGACTTAACATTTAGCAATTGTCTCTCACTTATACAAAAATAACCTTCCGATGTTTTTTGGCTGTAATTTTTTTAAAAAATGAACAACTTTGATTCTGCTTGTGGATTATTTTTATTTGGTCTTTTAAATTTTTTTACATCAAGTCGAGAATATGATATCATGTAAATGACCGCCGCCACAGTTGATTGTCATTTGAGCCCTTTTTATGGCATTTTCCATCACTTTGGCCAGAACTTCCGGCACACATTCATGACAGATATTGTCTTTAAGAACTGCAAAAGTCTGAGGCACATTCACATGTCATGACGGATATTGTCTTTAAGAGCTGCAAGAGTCTGAAGCTTGTTGACATAAACCCGCGACTTCAAAAAATCCCACAAAAAGAAGTCTGGAGCGGTCATGCTGGCCAGTGCAAATCGCCAAAACGGGAGATTAGGCGCCTGGGAAATGCATCTTTCAGCATATCGGTTGTGGCACGCGCAGTGTGTGCCATTGCACCGTCCTATTGGAACCACATGTTTTTCAATCCCAATTCATCAAGTTGCGGTACAAAGAACTTTGTTGATCATTGCTCTTTAGCGCTCACCATTCACAGTAACCGTTTGGAGCGCGACGTCTTCGCAAAAAAAAAATATCCGATGACTCCTCCAGCGAAAACAGCACACCATACAGTGACTTTCAGCGGGTGTAATGGCTCTTCGTGGGTTACACGCGGATTTTCAGTGCCACAGAAGCGTACATTTTTATATTTACGTACCCGCTAAGATGGAAATGGGCCTCATCACTCATGATTGTGCGATGCGAACGATTAATCTCTTCCTGTGGTGGTGGTTAAAGGATGGCAGGCGGCAACAATTGTAGACGCGATTCGCGGTCAGCAGCTAACAGCTGAAGCACCGTTTGACAATTGCAAACATCTTCAAATCTTATTGCCTAAATTCGCTGTAAACACCGTCGACTGATACCCATTTGCGTGGCACGTCGTCTGGTCGATGTCGACGGCGCTTCCATGACATCCTCGGCAAAAGCAGCAATATTCTCTGCAGAACGGCTACTCCGGGGTCTGTCACGCCTGCAGCATCTGGTTTTGTGCCCGTCTCTTCGAGGCGGGCGGCTAAACATCGCAGTATTCCACCAGTAGGCAATGTGGTGAATACGGTGATTGATCGATGGTATTCATTACGTTTTTGGCTTTAAATTCAGTCATAATCATGCTCCGTTTGAAAAAAGGAGAAACCAAAATTTATCATTACATCGTCGAAACATTTCTCACATTCGATTTTTGGATAGTTTTTACCTCTTTCAGCAACTTTCATCTATTTTGTAACACTACAGACCTTTAAGGCTCTCTTTATTTGTGATAATAGGTAAAAGTCACGCAAAATCTTGTGTGGCGAGTGTGGAAGCTAGAACATATGTATGCAGGTACCATATCATTTTTGGCTGATAATTCACGAACAAAAAACGAAGTATGAGCTTTTAGTAAACAAAAATCACTATAAGTATCCATTAGGCTAGTCAGGAATGAAGATCAAGATTGCTTTGAATAGCTATCTACATGATAGAATCACATAACTTTAAAGTTGTCGGTCTTATAGACGTATTTGGCGTCCTCTTCTCAAGCCAAAATAAAGGTGACTTTTTTGAATTTGGAGAAAATAAACTACTGCATCAAATATTTTAAAATTATTGAAATTAAAATTAAATATTTTTCGAGTTACACGATTACTCTGTCGGTGCTAAAAGAAAATGTACTCCATTGCTACAGTGGTAACGGCCCTCACCTGAGACCTAAAAACTCTCTGTGCGTATATATAAATTTCTAATTTTAGTATAATATTTTTAAAGTTCTAAGGTATATAAATATGATTCTTTATAAATTTCACACTGAATGTAGTCCTCAAAAGCCTAATCGATATTCAGGAAAGCTGTTGACGCTAATTGACTAGAAGGAAGTACTCCAGCTGATCTGGAGAAATTAGCAAGTTTCTTCAGTACAGGAATGTTAATTCAAAGCTTCTTTTCTAATGCATATAACTGAAACACACTTAAGCGACAAATAATATCTTGATTGCTTAAAAGTTAAGATAAACTTTTTGAGAACCCGAATTTCAATGTTCTTCGTATATATCAAAGCGGCCTCTAGATTTGCAGTCGAAATAATTAGACTACCAAAGAAAGCTAGAGACTATACAAAAAGGCAATACATCGCTTAATGAGAAACCCAGCTAATATTACTTTGGTCTCTTACCATATAAAGAAAAAAAGAGTTAACAACCGCTCAACGCATTTAAATTAAAATAAAGCAAACAATACTAGAGACAAATCTCCAGCCAAAGAATATCACTAATTTGAACTTAGCACAACTGCTATGCAATGATGAGAACAGTTGCTGTTGTGCTAAGCCCTAAATTAGTGATATTCAAGTAGCCAATTTTAAAACTGGAGTTACCAAAGAGTATTCCAGTTATTAAGCGAAGAAAATCTACAAAATATGGAATAGACGCTGAAGATGACGAAACGTTGGCGCATTACTTTTACGAATGATCAGCTTTTAACAGTTCGAGTAGAAATATCTTCCAATGTGTACGAAATGAAAAATAAAGCTGCTTTGATCGCAAAAACTGAAGGAAATTAATACAAAATATGCGCTTCAAATACAGCGAGCGGTTAGGTGAAGCCACCTGCCTTCTATAAGTATATTTTCGGCTTTGTCTCTCAACCAACATAATATTTATGAAGAATCAAAAATTAATGATCAATGAAAGAAGTAAAATTTATGAAATATCAATGATTTATTATCGAATAAATATTATGATATTCGCCAAATAAAAAACAAAGGGTTTTTTATTGTGCTGGAAAGCTCACACATTGCAGAATCATAGATTGATACTTTAGATATCTAGTGTAGTTTCCAAACTGCTCGCTCCAAAGATGAAGAAGTACTCTAAAATTCAACTGAAGGCTGGCTTATTATGATAAAAGCATTTTAAAAACTTTTCAAATTCTTCTTCTTCTTTAATTCTTTCCCTAATTTGAAATCAATATCACTTGTATATCAATATAGAAAAATGTAAAGACTTGTAGTAACATTTTTTTGATTGAAATCTTCTTCCCTATTCAATGTGAGAATGCATCTGTTATTTCTCTTTGTCTCCCAATTGATTCCCTTATATTAGAAATAATAATATTAAAGAAAGAGAATAAGCAATCTAAATGAATTTTCTAGTCGATTAGCTAACATCTGGCGTTTGCTGCATAAAAGTGTCTCATACAAAGGTAAAAAATGCTTACTTGCGCTTGGTTTCAAGGCCTCCAGAAAAATTTATGCGGAGGTGGTCAACATACCAGACCAACTATCTAAGTGGTAAATATAAACCCGTTAAATCTCTGCCTTCATTTAATGGTTTTTCATGTGATTCAAGCAACTTCTTAACCTAACCATCATAGAGCACATTTTGATTTTAGCACCTTTTGTCTAGTCGCTTATTTAATGTTCGTTGTAAGTCAATTAATGGGAATTGATTTTTTAATAGCTTGAAATGCACATACCATGATGGCTTCTTATTTAATATAAATGTTGGTGCTTTATGGCTTTTATATTATTACAAGTTTGTTTCAGGCAATAATTTGTCCTTTCACGCTACTTGGAGTAATTAAATGTAAATTGGTGCTGAGACCTTTAAAATTCGTGCATTTAAAATATGTCGTAATTGGGAGTTACGGTTGGACAAGTAATAATATGGTCCAAATAAGTTTGGTATTTTAAAGGATATAGAATTATGTCAAGGATTCTTCCTTTGCTTCAATTACAAAAAGCTGTTTACTTAATGATGTTGCTTCGAATGCTTTTTATATAAAATAAAGAATGAAGTCGTGATAATTTAATGTAAAGATTGTTCGTAAAAATTTAAAAATTTATTGTATCTCGGAAGTAAAACCACCCAACCAAATATAGCCCTCTAATTGAACAATTCGATACCTCTTCACAGCCTCTAGGTCCGCGACTTGTTTTCAAATTAGATCGATAATCGACTAATTGCTAAAAGTAGTACTTAGTTCGTCAATGGAAATGCATGCGAGGAATTTCTCTTAGGGTTCCTGTAGAGTAGCTTCCAACCTACTTATTGAGCAATTAATTTCCTAATTTATCAATTTACTATATAATGTAGTATTTAATTGCATTGTAATTAACTAATTGTTTCATTAGTCATAGAAACGTCAACATTTTTTATATAAAGAATAAGCGAAATCGCAATTATTTTCGCAATTGCTTTCAATTTAAGGATCAATGCAGTAATTAACTAATTATTCTATTAGCACTTAATTGTCAATAAATGCAAGCGAAGATATTAGGAGTTCCTATGAAGTGTTTCCAACCTCCTAATTGAGCAATTAAGGTATTTTCGCAAAAGAATTCTTAACTGCTCTCAATTTACCATATAATGTAATATTTAATTGCTTTGTAATTAACTAATTGTTTCATGAGATACATAATTGTCAAATTTCTTTATATAAAATGGGGAAATCACAACTATTTTCGCAATTGCTCTCAATTTAAATTTCAATCTACGCGAAAATATTTTAGGGTTCCTATGAAGTGTTTCCAACCTCCTAATTGAGCAGTTAAGGTATTTTCGCAAAAGAATTCCTAATTGCTCTCAATTTACCACAGAATGTAGTAATTAACTAGTAGTTTCATAAGACATATAATTGTCAAAGCAGTAAGTATCTAATTATGCTATTAGTATTTAATTGCCAATAAATTCAATCATGTGAAGTGTGTTCAAAATGCCTTCTAACTGAAAAATATTATACCTTAAACAAATTAAGCTTTCATTAGTTCTAACTAAAATGCATGGGTACAATAACCTCAATTGAATAGCTAGTTTCAAGATTAATTGCAACAATGAAGGCCAAAGCATATTGTCATATAGCCATACAATAATAAGACTTCATGGAAACAAGAGAGTATTATCAAGGATCCAAAGCACTTAGAACCAATGTTATAATTTTTAATTAAAGTAAACAAGCTTCATACAATTTTGTAACCAGTGTTTCCATGCTGAGTCATGCAATCTATACTTAGCACACACCAAACACATTTTGAAAGGCAAGGGAACAGAGCAGCAGTCTTTCGACTATGATTAAACACTACGTAGTATATTTCAAGAATACAAAAAATAAAATCATATCGTCACCTAAAACAAACCAACGATCACAAAAATCGAAATAGAGTTTTTTGCCGTTAAATGACCAGCCTGTATTGAACTCAATATATAACCATTTGTAAATCAAACTACAACGAAGCTCATATGACTCTTACATCAATTTCTTAAATTTGTAACTTATGAAAGTGATGTTACGTTATTTTACATTTTAGGTGAATATGCGAAATGAGCTAAGTCGATTTAGTCATGTCCAGCTGTATAAGCGCAAACCACTCCCTCAGTTTTGTATATATTGATTCAGGTACTTTTAGGTTTCGGTCTTTTCTCATCAAGACTCAGCTCTTATGTTGGTATAGCCGATAATGAATTACCAGTATATCTTATGCCTGCCATACAATCGGCACGCTCAGAATTAAGTGCTTTAAAGTGGTAAAACTTTTTCATTTCACGGATGATATCACCATGTAACTTCGGCTGGTATGACTTACTTTGGCAGACACTATAATATCTAAATAGTTCGTCTAAATTGGATCACTATATCATATAGCTGCCATATAGATTGAATGCTGCTTTTTAACAAGGTGCTTCATGGAAAACATTTTATCTTCACGAAATTCCCAGTTATTATAATATTAATTTTAAGGTAGCCATTCTTAAATTGCTTAAAGGGTTGTATCATTGAGGCATTATAGCTGCCAGCAAAATGGGTCATCAAAATGAAAAGAGCATCAAAGTTTTTTTCTTGCTTTAATATTGCTTATAAAAATAATTTATATAAATTTTATTTGCTTATTGATACATACCAGAATGCTATTATTAACACTCGGCTCATTAAGTATTAATAGCAATGTAAACACTGTAAAATTTTCTGTGCTAGGTTATCTATCACTGAGGCACTTAATTTTTTTATTGATGTTTTAATATTACAGAACATAAAACATTTAAACAAATTTAATACTTCCGAATTCCTGAAAATGATGACTACACAGTAGCAATTAAAAATATTTGGTCAATAAATTGCTTAAAAAGTAGAGCAGAGTTATTAGTATATAGTATAGCCACATATTCCATATTAGTAGTTACAGGCAACGAAATTTCAATATTTCTACCTTGTTCAAATGTAAGTTATCTTCACAATGAAATCAGGCCGCAGAAGCTGCAGTTCTTATGCAAATATTTGCATAGCATAACATTATATAACGTTATCTGCCCAAATCAACAACAAGATGCACTTCTAATTTGGATTTAAAGTGAGCCACCAGAACTTCTTTCATACACATATGGCTATACGCCATAAAGGAGCATATAAAAACACTTTAAAATCTTGGGTAAATCACGATGCGAAAGAATTTACGGTAATTCACGCACGCATTGATCGCGCACAACAACAAAAGCAAAACACGTAATTAATAAGAATTTCAAATTAGTCGGCCACTCACTGTCCAAGGCAAACGCTGGCTGTAACACAGACTGAGCCTGCCTGACGCTGCCACTCACTTACAAGTAAGAAATAAAATGCTGATTTGCGTAATATTTGGCCCAGAAATAATAGCAAGCCATTCATGCTCACATATAGGATTATAAACACATATTCACGCACAATAATTCCACACACGCCGTGAAAAATTCTAATTGTCTCTTAGTATGCCCTGACCGATTCGAACGCTCTAAACAGAAAGCCGGTAAACTAAATATAAATTTTGTCAGCACAAATAAAGCACGAAAACTCAGAAACCGTTAATTTTTATTTCATACCAAATTACATCGTTGAAGCAACGCGTGCAATCGACAACGTAGCAAAGGTAGTAAAATGATAGAGAAAAACAAGTGCGGCAACACCGATAAATTAAGCTAAATTTAACAAATGCCGAGGCGTCACGGCGCCGAAAGCTGAGCAGCAAAGCGAGGTGTGGAGATAGCGCAGGCGCTTTTTGTTTTTGTTGTTTTGCTTAGCTGTTTTGTATTGTCTCAGAGTTATGCTGGGGCTGCTCTAACGGAGTTTTTGTGGACTTGACTTAAAAATAAAAAAATATATCTATTTATAGCAATATGCATAAACATTTGTATAGGCATACATATTTATATGGCAGTAACTGTCCACAAAGCCGCAAATAAACGTATGTAATTCCTCATGGAAGCCGTCCAGCAAGACAAGTGGGATTCTCGTACATTTTTAACGCCTTTGCTCTAAATGTTTAGCTTCTTTCCTGATTCTATACCTGGGCAACTTTATTTATTTTTTTTTTTTAATTTTTGAAATTTTAGTTTTGAATGTTGTACATATCAGTTTCTTTGTAGCCAGACAAGGAACTTACTTTTATTTCAGGTTTCGCGTGTTTTGTATTCCTCAAGAAGTTTAAATTTAACGTTATTGTTCTTGAGCATTCTCTTTGTTTTTTTTGTTTTTTATCTGAGCAAATCTGGCAACTTTAATTCGTCAACGACTTATAATGAGAGATTATGGTGAAGTATAATGCATATAGTTTTTCGGCACGAATTTAGATATGGTATAAATTTACGATATTTTTAATAAATCGATAATTAAAAATTATCGATACTGTTCTGCTGTAATTAAAAATTATCGATACATTAAAAATCGATAACTAAAGATGATCGGCATATTTTCCATCGATATGTTTTTTTGAAAACTAAGCATTGGCACAAATTTTATCGATTTTTTATATTAATCGACATATAAATAATCGATATAATTTATGTAAAAAAATCAATATATCTTTATTACGCAATAATTTGTGTTTTTGAAAACGAACCATTGTTTCCAGATAATTGATAATTTAGTTAAAAACTACTAAAACTTGCAACACTTTTCCCCAGTTACATAAAATTTGATATAAAGTGTACATATAGTTTTAATTTTATTTAAAAATATTGATTTGTTTAAATATCCAGATATTTACTTGTTGTAAATGATCGATGTCAAAAAATCGATCATTTCGATATACATTACGCTCATATCTTGCAGCATAATAACTTATAGTATTTTTGAAAACTTGACACTTCAGATAAAAAATTCTGAGTCTCAGCGACATTTTTACCCCTAATTTCATTAAAATATTTGGTCCAAATGCAGATTTTAATTTTATTTAAAAATATCGATTTCTTTAAATATCGATATTTTTAAATATCGATTTTTTAATATCGATATTTTTTACATATCATTTCTTTTTAACATCCAATTTTTTCGAATATATTAAAGTCCGTAATAAGCTACTCAGCTATAAATATGTATTTTTAATTTTTATTTAAAATATCAGATTTCTTTTTAAATATCGATTTTATTTGAAATAAGCATTTTTTCGAATATCGACATTTTTAAAAATAAGAATAATAAAAATTGGATATAAGCATGTATTTTAATTTTATTCTAAAATTATCGATTTTTATATTATTGACTTTTTAAATATCGATTTATTTTTAACACCCAAATTTTGCGAATATCGACTTTTTTAAAATCAATTCTTTTGACTTCGGTTTTTATAATCGATTTTTAGTATTGATCGAAAATTCCTTGGAAATTTCCGGGTTTAACTATTGTAACCAAAACGGTCTTCGTTGAAGAAAAGACTAGACTTACTACTGAAATTTCGAAGAAGAATTCAGCCATTAGTTTGACGTGGATGAATTTCATTCTCACGAGAGTTTGGAATCGACCACGCTTTTGATCCCACCAAGGTCCGTCACTTCAAAAGCAACCCTAAAAATTGTTTCGGCAATATTTGCTGTCAAAGCAAAAACAAAAACATCAACAAGATGTGGAGTACAAAGGCGTTTCTAGCATCGATAAAAGAAGTCCAAACCTTTCGATGTCAGGACACGATGTTCCAGTTTTGGATATATCAAAGAATACTCTTAGGAAGTTTTTTCGCTACTCACTCTTACCTGACTGTTAATGTTACGGCTACGTACCTTTATAATTGCGATGTTAAACTCCTCTATCCAAACGATATCAAGCATCAGTCGTCAGAAGAGCAGACATGGCGAACGACAGCTGCCCACATTCAAAAGTCAGCAGTGCCCACACCGTTATACATAATCACTCCAAAGTCGCAATTGGCCACATACAAAAATTTATGCAATACGCGTGTATATGTGACCACTGCGGTTGACGACATTTAGGCCACATTTATGTAAAATATGCCTTTGTTGTTGTGGCGTACTTCGCTTCATACACGCAAATGTACCTTCTAATAGCTGGGCGAGTGCTAAGCGCTTGCCGCGCTGCTGGCGTGGCTCAAGCAAAGTTTCATGATTTAAGTTCGCTACAAATTACTGGCGAGACAGAAATATACTCAAAATAACCAAAATATAAAGTAAAAAAATAATTCGTTTTAAAGCTGAACGAAAAATTTGATTACTGAGAAAGGAAACACATTTATAACATTTGCTCATTTTTCAATCTCGCCGTTGCTTCAAGGTCAGCACTTGTTGGGCACCCGTTCGTACTTGAACACTTTTCCAGCACTTGACTGTAATTATTTCCGACTATTTCATTATGGCATGCATGGCGTTAGCTGAAAAGATCATCAGCTCACGCGGTCCTACACAGTGATAACGGTGCAAGCGCGATCCCTTGTCTATCGGCGCTACGAGGCTGTAAGTGAGGTGTTGCGCTTTAGCCGTCAATTATCTACACTTATTGCGCGGAAATCGAGCCGCTGAGGAGGCTGTTTGACGTAAGTCGAAGTTTTGAGTTGTATCTTACAATATAGTAAAGTTGCACATATATCTAGTATATACTGTTGTTTGCATACAATTTGTTTTTCGATATTTCTGTTGCACTTTTTGTTTTGTGGTTTCCCTACATCCCATGGTTGGCTTGATTGTTTTGCACCTGTCTGGAAGTTCAATATCCAGTCATTTAATGAGTTGTAGGTATTATTTATTTTATGAGTGCGTTCTGGTCAAGCACAGTCAGTCATGAAGCACTTTCAAAAGTTAATAACATTATGTGGAAAAACGTATTAAAAAGCAAAAATAAGCCTATGCCGCTATATCAAATCGCTATTTGGGATCGTAAATGATAATGTCTTCGAAGTTACGGAATAAGCATGTACATGCTGTACATGGCATATGTATAAATTATAACTCAAGCTTCGATCTGATGAAGTAATTGGGTCCAAGCTACCTCATTCCGCCGTAAGCGGCCGTGCGAAAGATAAGCTATTTCTAACTTCTATTTGATTAATAAGTCTGTTTACAGATCTTACGATGGAAAGAGGAATCTGAATTGTCTTGAAATGCTTACTCGAATCTCAAAATCGCTCGTTGCCTAAATGGAGGATGGAGCCATGTGTAGAAGTTCACGCAAGTGAGGAAAGTTCTCTGTTTGCCGTTCACTTGGGAGTGGCCAGAAACAATTCTACGAATTAAGTAAGTATGAGTCTTGAAAAAATCGTATGGATAATGAAAAGAGAGAATAAGCATGTTAGTTAATATTAGAAAAGATTGATATGGGCTATGGGCTATCGTAAGGTCTTACAAAATTTGTTAGGATAACAGATATTCCACCAGGTATCTTAATACTACTTTAAAAACCCAAAAACGGAGACAGCGATGAAGTATTTCGAGAAAAATATACTCTCAAGTACCCAGTCGAAGCAAGGGTTTGATATTCAGTCAGCAGCCTTTTGATCTGTAGAAGGGTAAGAGCAGAATGGATCAACGCTGGAAAGACCAAGAAAGCCTATAGAGGTACTGCGCAAACTGGAGTGCTATCTTCGCTTCTGTGAACAATAGTGATGAATAAACTGCTAAGAAACTTGGACCCCAAAGCTCTAAGATAGTGGCGTATGCCACAAGTACACAAAGTTCCTACTGGCGCTCTATAGAAGAGACTGTAGGAACCTGATTGAAATACTAACTAGTCACTGTCTGATGACTCACGCCCGCAGATTGGTGCTGACAGATCGAAAAAACTGCAGGACTGTCTAGAGCAAGACGAAAGCACCAGGGAAACAATGGAGCACCTTACACTTGTCCCGTGTTGGCAAGAATACGCCGTAAGCATCCTCAAGGTATGATACACTGGAGGAGATATCGATAGTGAGGCCACAGTCTGTTAAAAATTTCGTCAAGCAGGCATCGTAATGGATGACTACTCCTCATGGACCCAGTAATTAAACTCCATCTGGTATCATAATGGACCAGAACTGGTCCATGCGTGGCTCATTGGCCTACCAGACTAACCTAAACTGATACGCATTTACCATTGACATTTTGAAAGCAAATCTTGCATAAGTACAGTGAGAGAATGATCAAGTGAACTATAACAGCTTTATAACGAGAAGTTGGTCAGTAGTATTCAACAATTCTTTTGCCAGATAAAACAAAAGGATGTGCCCATAAAATGAGTTAACCATCGAATGCTTTGAGTATGTTGAGCAGTCTAAGTCTCTCCAGCTCCCCCTTCCTCTCTCTTTTACTATAATTTATACCATGCAATTCTTTCTTGTTTGTTCGATTTGCCACTCGTCTAGTTTTGGGTTTTATTTTAACATTTCGATATTTTAAAAATCGTAGACAACTTACAATATATTCGCATTTAATTAAATAGCTTTCTCACTCGAAAGCTTTTTTTTATAATATATCAAATGATTTACAAAATTATTGTCAATGTGCGCTTATGCTAACATTTAAACAACAACATTTAGCAAAAAGCCGTTCTAACCATATTTGTGGCGCCAACTGTCCCTAAATGGCGCCACTGATTCTGCTACTTCAAGGCTGAAAGTTGAAATAAAAAATATGTGTCTATATATAATTTCAGTATTTATTATTTCTCAAATAAAGCAATAATAATTAATTTAGGTATTTATTGTAATAACTGTTTAAAAGAATTTTCACAGCAGACGCGCCTTTTCTTTTACTGATGCAGCAAATAATTCAGCGATTCCCCGGAACACAACGCTAAATGTAAGCGGTAATAAATGGCAATCAAAATATAAACTGAATGCGCTTCATTATTGAAATAAATTTCATATAAGAGAATGCAAATCTACATAAAGTGTATACAAAGCGTTCTGCTCCTGCTAATACAAATTGTGCGTTACAATCCCTCGCCAATTGCAAAATTTCAAATTGTTCACACACAAATACTTAACACTTGTACAACTGTCAGGATTTATTGTTATGAGTTCTGTGGCTTTCGCCCGCTTTTAAGTTGTGAAAAATCTCTGCAGTTAAGGCGCGTCTAGCAATCGTAGAAAAAGCTCATTTTCATTATTGTCTGAGCGCCAGCTTGTGCGCGACCGCCGACTGTTATTTAACGAATGATTGTTTTATTGATGGGCTAGGCCATCGCTACGATTCTATTCTATTCTGTTCTCAATCGAAAGCGGAATTGGATTGGCATTCAAAAGCAAGACTCAGTTGGTGTCGGCAGAAGTGTCGACAAAGGGGCCATACAGCACTGCTTGGCGGTATTTCCGTGTCGTGCCAGCGTTGTTTGTTAATAGGTTCTCCATTCCTAATACGATATATGATAGTCAGTATCCACCTTATCGGAAAAACTAGAGAAACTATATGCAAATATTAATTTATATGAGTAGAGAATAAGCAATTACATTCAATATCGAGCGCTAATGTCGGACAAAAATTACAAATTTATGTAAATATATTGGCAATGTTACATTTTATGGCTCATAAATTTGCTCCTACTAAGGTGAGTTTGTTTTTAAACACGGCTATTCGTGTAATTATTATATATTTGTGTAAACTTAGTAAAAGAAAAACAAAAAATTGGTCTAAGGTTAGATATACCTTAAAATTTACCTTCTATAGCCTGTTAAGCGGCCGAATGAGCATATCTTAAATAGAAATATGTTAAATATTGCTTAAAATAACGTTTCATAAACATCCATCTGAACTTGATAGTTTTAACATCATCACCCTTTGATAGAATTAGAACCAACCCTTTCTCAATCGTTATGGTTCCCGACATTAACCGTTCGTCCGAAGCGAACCAAAAATAACATTGAGTTATCAAAGATAGGCAACGACCGATTTCGGTTTGCGGTTTGAATTTTATAATAATATGTTGATATCTTGGCGCGTAGCCCAGCTGCAATACCGGTGCCATCGACCATCTGCGACTGGCCACCGTAAAAATCTCGAAGTGGTACATAGCTGAAGAACAACAAAGTGGGGCCGATGGTCTGCTTCATTGAAACACGCGCCCGGCTTTTGGAAACCGATAAGGAGCGCAGTCAGCTTCTTTGTAGAGTATGATCGGACGAAAGCATGCCCGAAGATTGGATTTTAAGTGTGCTCTGTCTAATTCACAAAAAGGGAAACCCCACAATTTGCGCCAGTTACCGTGGAATAAGCCTTCCCAACATCGCATACAAGGTTCTTACGAAATGCTATGAAAGGCAGATTAAAGTTCAACAACAACAAGCTCATCAACAAACCTTTCATCGGCAGGATTTTAAACCTAAGCAATCAACAACCAACTGGGGAATCTACACCATACGCGCATCTTGGAATGACTCCAGAAAGAGAATCCACACTGTTGCTTTTGACATCACGAAAAGTTGTCATTCTCATGCTGTTCATTCTCGAACACCTTCCGATATTCCCTCAAAACCAATACGTATTATGTGCGGCCGTAAATCAGACCGCCGGAGCAATACCAAAGCCTTACTGTGATCGAGAAGGATCTTCGAAATCGCTCGATTCCAAACGAGGTTTCAGACAAGGCGACTCTCTACCGTGCGACTTCTTCAATCTACTGCTGGAGAAAATAATCATGATATTGATATGATCTCATGTCGTCTGAATGGACGAAAACACTGCCGATCAGATAGTTTCGATGCAGTACCCGCCGGTGAAAGCAGAGGAAGAGGAAGATCTCCAGTCCGTTGGAAAAACCAGCTGGAGAAGGACCAGGCTACACTTGGAATCTGGAAGTGAAAAGGAAGAACGAGTGGCGCGCTGTTGTATATTCGGCTATTAGCGCGTAAGCAGTGTCTGCGCCAGTAAAGAAGAAGTAGATCGGTTTTGCATCAGGTTTTCTCATGGCGACAATTTGCATCCTCGCACACGAAGTATAGACTGCACCGAAGTCGCTATTACCGCTGTGAAGCAGAGTATGGAAAACGTTCTGAATGAGTTCATCCGCCATCGCGCACAAAAATTTGAGCTATGCCTATACACCTTATGGAAGATTTTGTGAAAGGTTCTTGGTTTTCGGGCTTACAAAAATTCAACTCCTGCAAGAATTGAAGCCGGAATGACCATTAAGCGCAACGAACGCTTGGTTAATAGGTTCAAAACGAGATGGCCACTACTACGACTATGCTAATTTCTACAAAGAAAGTCATCTTCCGCCTACTTTTGGTTGAATGGTTACTTTAATAAAGAAAATTGTCATATTTGGAGTGATGATTTTTCACAAGTCATTGTTTTTGATTACCTCCTCAAAAAGCCACTGTTTGTTGACCTCTATGGACAGAGGGAACCATTGGTCCATTTTTATTCAAAAATGAAGCCGAACATAATGTTACATTTAATGGGGAACACTATAGAACTCAAAAAAAAAAAAAGATTCTAATGACTTTTTCGTGCCTGCATTGGAGCATGTTTATGTGAACCTGACCTTTGGTTTCTTAAAGATGACGCTATGTGCCATACAACCAACAAAAAACTCACTTTATTCAAGGAAAATTTTGGTGAGCGCATTATTTCGCGTGGTGTACCTGTGTACTGGGTTCCAAGATTATGTGATTTAACACCGGTGGCTAATTTTTGTGAGATTATGTCAAAAGAGCACTGACGCCTTGGAAGAGCATATTCAGTGAGTTATTGCTGACATAGGGCCCAGGCGCTGCAAAAAATAGTCGAAAGTTGGACCGCTCGGTCAAAGTTATATTATTTCACTTGCTACATAGAAATATATGAAATTAAGCTGCGGTCCGCTAATTACGCCGCTCATAAAGCGTAGGCGTGCATAATTAGTGCAATCAATAAAAGTACCCATATGTAACCGATAACCATTTACCATGCTCGAAGTTACTGTAACCTAAGTAATTTGTAATGAAAATCACCGAAACACGACGAAGCGCAATGGCAAATGGAAACTTAATGCGCGCGCCGCCAGCATTCCCGTAATAAATGTAGTTAATTTGTCTAATTGCATATCGGCTGTGTGACTATGCAATCGGTGTGGAATGAGTGGTTGATTACCAAATGTTTTTTTGTTGCAACATTTATATTTATATATAGGTATATCTATGTATATATATTTCATATATATTTCTTTGGGAAAGCTGACTGACTTAGGTTGTTCCAGTGCAAAAAAGCAAACGCCACCTCGCGCGCCCTCTATGGGGCTACGTGAATGCGTGTGCATAATATGGCATACATCCAACATTTATGTATTATCATCTAGCGTACATTGTTAGTATATATATATGTACATACATCTGCTTATGTGTTTTGCACTTTTCGTCATTCATGCTGCAACCTACTTACCTAGTGGCGAGTGTAGGCTGTTAAATGTTGCATGTTGATTGCTTGCCGCAGCAACTTGCCACTCAAAGTCGAGGAGTCGAGGAAATAGCATTCTATCTATGCACGCATGCGCACCAGACAAGCACACAAACACATGCATAACTGCATTTTATGCAACTAATCTGTATTTGGCTGGGCTGTGCGTGCGCTCCGTGAAAATGCAAGCGGCGCGCAGTGACAATGCGCCTGCGCTGGCAACGACACAAAGGCCGAGACAAACTCAACTGGCGTTGCGTTAGGCGAGTGCGCACACGCGTGTGGGTGGCTGCAGAAGGTCGTGCTGTTGACTTTCGATGCAGTGCCAAAAGCGCGCGCTTACCGCCTGTCTGCGCGCAGAATAACTTCAAAAAAAAAAACAAAAACTATATCGGCAATGGCTGTGTGCGTCGCGCATGAATGAATGCATGAATGAATGAATTTCAGTTTTAGTTGCAGATTTGTAGAGCCACACCGAAGCAGAAATCCAACAAAAAACAAGATTGAACTAAATAAATTTCGAGATAAAGTGCGCCAGCTAAGTACTTCGGGAAGTATGAATGAGCGCAGCGAAATTTCATAAATGCAAGCTACGCGCAGTGACGGTGGTAATTTTTCTTGAGTCTCGGTAGAGCTTGCACATTGTACCCACACACCAAATCCAGCACTTTTTTGTCCATTTTTTTTTATTTTTTGGCGCGATTTATGCCTTCCGCCGGCGCGTAGTGTGGCACTTCATGAAGTAGAAATAGAATCGAGTGCTTTTCAGCGACGCAAAAAAGTGCTGCTAGAATAATACTGATCAGCAGACGAAATGCACTCTCACATGTCTACTCGTGTGTGTATGCGTGTGTGTTTGCACTTGGATCTGCATTAATTTGCACTTTGAAGTGCTCATCAAAGCGCCTTTGCATGGGCGTTTCTACGCTTGTCCTCCTGCTATACTCATTCATGTGCCATCTAAGCCTAACTCCCTGTGTTTGTGTGTGTGTGTGTGTTCTTTTTATAACTCATTGCATTCGCAGACGTCATTATTTCCGCTTTAATAGCATCTTAAGTTGCGTAGCAAAAGTGTACTTAAAATAGGCACAAATTGTTTAGTGTATGGTAAATTTTGACATTTGAATGCTGTAAAGGCAAACAGTATAAACAGTGAAATGCATTTATGCGCATATAAGCGACGCCGCCTGACAGCTGACAGCAAGGCGCTCATAAAAAAATATATTATTAGCAAATGGGTTGGAGGAGTTTTCGCTCCAGTCACGGCAAGTGTGAAGCGAATGCGAAAATCTCTCTTAGAAGTTGTGGATTTTTATAGTATCCAGTCTTAGTCAACTAATTAGCGCATGAGGGAGAGATACAATATGTAGGCAGCATGGGTAATGGATTATTATTAGTCTGTGGGATTTTCCAAAATGCATCACATTCGGGAAATAACTGTAACAAAAAACTTAAACTCTCTATGAATAATTCTCCATCGCTTCACTGGCTTTTATTTCTATAGCAAAGGTATACAAAACATTATCTCAATTTTTCGGTCTGCCAGTTTCTATGGTGTTATTTGATTTATTTCTCAATCTTCGACTCGACATTACTTTTCGAGATTGGCTTCAATAACAATTATATGCCTACATTTCGTAAGTATATTTTGTCAATACAAAGTTTATATAAGAGCAAAATCTCTTAATTGTATCCTCCGCGGGGGTCTTGGCTGGGCAGTGGTTGTCGTTGCTTACAACAGCCAGGCGATTCCGTTAGTTCTGTCCGCCATCATTACATACTGCAGTGGGTTTAACTGGCATTAAATGTATTCTATGTAGTAGGTGAATAAGGTATACAGGGTTTGTCCGAAAAGTAATAGGACTGAGTCGATTTTGAGTCACATTGTCGGTGTTTGTCGGATCCCAACACGGTCTTCATCAGCGACCATCGTACCTCCACTGCAACGGGAGCAGGATTGCGGTGGTTGTAGTACTACTGCCAAACTAGCTTTACAACACCACGGCTGCCACATCTATGAAGACACGGACCAGAGAGGCTATAAGCATAAACGCGTAAAGGGAAGAAGAACTTCTTTGCTCTCCTGTGCAGGCGACCGAGGGTTTCCACTTTAGCAACAAGAGCGGACCCCGGAAGAGGCCTGAGGAGAGTAGTCGGAGTATGCAACCGGCTCGAAGGCAAGTCCTACCTGAAGAAAGAAGACGTGAAACGGCTGGTTTGGGCTAGAGAGGAGGTGCAGAATGGCCGGGCACACTTCGCCACTCGAAATTGGTGTAATGCCTCGGATCGAGAGTATGCTAATCGCATAGTCCTCAAGAATGGACGCCGAACGGAGCGCACTCATGCCGTCATTTGATGGAGCAAGATGGCTTATTGGAGTAAAAATCTTGAACTGCAATGACGTCCCGCCGCTAACATTGGTAAGGGAAACGGTCAGAACGCTTTCATACCTGTAGGAAGGAGTGAAGCTGGCGATGGTAGACCGCAGCAGTATTCCATCGGTGCCCAAACAAAGATACCTAGCGTGGTGAACCCGAAACATGCTCTGCTACTGCTACAAAGATAGAATCCGGACGTGCCAACTAAGACTCTGCGAGGTTCGGGAAGATAACATGAGAAGCGTGTTCCTTCACCTCAAGAAGCGCCACCCCGCGAACGGCAATAAAAACACGCTAGAGATAGGTGAAGTAGAAAATAGGCACGCCATAGAAAGGATCATGGCTGCTTCACTTGTCTTACAGACGGTGGAGGTGGAGAGGGAACCCAGTCAGCAGTCTGATGGTCCAAAACCAAGAGCTGAGGGTACTCCAAGTGAACCTTCACAAGAATAAGATCGCCACTGCCGATCTTCTTCTCAATTTAGAGAAGGGTGCTCTAGGACATGACTTGAGTCCAAGAACCATGGATTGCATCGGTTAACATGTGGAGTTGCTAGGCTGAAGTCACAAAACTACATGACACCGACCGTAATGAACAAGGTAAAATCAGCGATGGTGAAGCAAAATCTATTTTCCTATTATGATTTCCGTCGTTCCACAGATGATTTGATGGTTGTTAAAGTGAAGGGTGCCAAAGATAAGTACCTACACCTTGCATCCTGCTATATGCCACATGATTGCGAGCGCCAACGGCCAACCTACTCAATTATATTTTGCAAAGTAACAAGGTAACTAATAGCGGTGAGAAACCTACCTACATACATAGGACCCACTTCCAGAAACGTTCTAGACATAACCCTATAGACAAGTAGAGAGATGTATTGGTAGAAGCCTGCAGAATGCTAAGCAAACCACCGTTCTCTGACTATAGATACTTCTACTTCTCCATTAAATCAGAAGCGAATATCAGAAACAAGGTTAGGAGAAATCCCAGGAATACAAACAGGGTTCTCTGCAGGCAGATACTATTAGGTAAGAGACTTAGACCTTGCGTGTAGAGCTAAGCAGAAAGCGGGGACTATTGAAACGAATGTAAAGATCTTCTAAGGGACTACAAGAAATTGGTGCGCCGGACAAAGCGAGAATGTTGGAAAAACTTTTGTAGTGTCTTTGAAAAGACTTAAGAAACTATTATCCAAAAGTCCCACCGCGCTCGGCTCAATTCGCAAAAGTAGCGTAGAGTGGACGGACAACTCATTGAAAGACTTAGTCAGTGTGCACTTTCCAGGCTGTAAGGACGCGGTAAATTCTAGCTACACAGGGGGTAATACAATAAAACCGAAGACACCACGAAAAGAACCGTTCAAAAATCATGGTGATGCTTATAGTATATTTCGATATTCGTGGTTTGTCAACAAGGAGCTCCATTTGGCCATATTGAGGCGCTTGCGTGAGAACATCCGTCGAAAATTGCCGGAATTGTGAAAGAACAATACATGGATTTTACACGATGATAATGTGCCATCGCATCGAGCCACGATTGTGACCGAATTTAAAGCCAAACGCGCAATGCTTACCATCGATCAACCACCATATTCAACAGATATGGCTTCGCATATTTTTTCTTGTTCCCCAAACTGAAATTGCCGCCTCTTGAAACCCGTTTTCAGTCGATCAAAGAGATAAAAAAAAATTTGCTGAAGGCCATCCCAAAAAGTGCTTATGAAAAGTATTTCGAGGACTGAAAAAAGTCGTTGGCATAATGTATAACATCTGGTGGGGAGGCGACAAAATAAATTTTGATGAAGAATTGAATAATAATTGAATCATATTTTGCGTTTTATTTACAATTTCCGGGTACTTTTCTGTCATTACACATATTGACAAGAATTTGTGTTTATTTAAAAAAATTTTGATTGCTGCAATCGCATGGTGGACCCACATTGAATTAATAAAGCTTGGGAAAGTCAAATACATTTCTATTGCCTAAAATAATTTCTTGCATACTTGTTATATCTCGAATATATTATTATTGCATATTTGGAAAATACCAATTTTAACAAAAATTTTTCTCGAAGAATTTTCACTTTCTTTGGAGCAGGCAACACGTCACATCCGGTTAATTAGTGACTTTGCGCTTGCGCATGCACGCATACACACGTTGCTGCTTACAACAAATTACAAAGCTAATATTACATGTAACTTTTAGTTTCGTTCACGGTAATGCCGTTTTCCTTTTCATTATTATTATTATTAATTTTCTGAAAGCAAAATGCCACAACGGTATTAAAACACGAAAAAAAAAATAAAGAAGAAGAAACACGACTTTACATGTAAAGTTTTTGTAATCTGCGTGTACACATGCATGACTCACGGTAGCTAACGGTGTCAGGCTCCTCAACTGGCTGACTCTGTTGTTTCCACTGATGTTCCTCAACGCCGCTCACCCAAGCATGCGGCGACTGTGTGCGGCGTGCCCGTTGTCAACTGCTCGCCGCCGCTGCGCGCATCCGCCTTGTAAACACCGCGACCGCATTCCGTTGCAGCTTGTTGACTTGCTTGCTCGCGCTCGCCGCGCGCAGCGTTTACGATTTTCTTGTTACATGCTGCCGTTTTTGTTGTTGTTGTGCTTTTATCAGCGCAGCAATTGCGTGCTGACGTCGGTCCAGCCGTTCATCCGCGGCCGCTCATCTGAACGTCCATGTGACTGCTTGTCCGTCCGTCCGCGCGAGCGCAGCTAAGGTTTCAATTTCTAGTGAAAGTTTTTTGTGCGCTCACAGCTTTGGCTGCAGCGTTGGGGGCTAGCGTGTATGTTTGCATGCATGTTGCTGCAGCATGTTGCAATCCGTTAAACATACAAACATGTGTACTCACCATAGCTTGACGCGCTGTATTTTAAGATTTTTATTTATATTTTCTGATTTTTCAATTTTTTTCTTTTTGAACTTCAGCTTTTTCTCCACAGACTTATCAGAACTTTCATTTCATTTCCGATTTCTCAATTTGAAAAAAAAAAAAAAAAACAAAAAAATAAAAGTGACCAATAAAATTTATTGTTTATGATTTTTCATTAGTTGTTTTATCTCGCACTTCTTTTGTTCGCCTGTGATTTACGATGAGTTGACATGTTTTTCTTTCTTCACTAAGTTTCTTCTTTCACTCGTCCGTTTGGTTTGAGTAATTGTTGTGCGGCCCAAAGGTGTTGGCGACTTTGCATTTATTTTAATTTTTATTCTCTTGTTCTCCTTTCTTTTAATATAGTATTCATGCTAATCTGATCAGCAATAAATCAGTTATTTCATTGTTGTTGTTAATTTAATGATAGTTTGAGAATTTGTTTTGATTTGGACTGAGCCTATTAAAAAAGAATAAAGCAAAGTCAGGCTGGATGAAATATGGCCAGTAGCATTAGGTTGCGGTTAGAGGATTGAAAAATGAATTTATCACATAAGACCACACTTTGTTTAAGTGATTTTAGAAATAATATTGATGGATAACTTAGAACAAGCGTAGAAAGTTTGGAGCTTCATATACAATTAGAAGTCAGCGAAAGTTGTAGAATTGAAACACAAAAGCAGAATCATAATCGCAAAGACAATATTAAAAAATATTAGAATAAAGTAGTGAATATTACATTAAGAATCCGATAATTTCTTGTTCCATGCAAGATAGCATGCTAAAAAAGTTGCTAAAGTTTTGCTCCTTCATCCACAGCCACAGTTCTTTGGTTGAAATCAAAAGCGTATATCAGTAATGCTTAATAATAAATTTTGAAAAGCCTGCTATCAAAGAACAGACACCATGTAAGATCCGCGTCCTAGCTTTCCAGCTCCTCAGTTCGAGAGATAATTCTAATTGAACCCACAATGTCTCATTGCCAAAGCCAAAAGCATGTTTTTGTGAACTCAACTACATACATAGATCTCCTTTAGTGCATCACTTCTAGGTTATAACATTTCCTTCTAAGATTAGCGAAAATATTTTGTCAATTCGCAAGGATAAAATAAAGAATCGGCTATTTAACAGGGCGAAGCAATGCTCATAAGCTTCATAAAACGATTTCTTTATATTTTACAATCGATTAGTTGATCTAAATATGGTTGTCGCCATATAGGAAAATGTATTTAGTGCCATTTTAGTGACGTCCTCTGAATGAAAATTGAAGCACGCACTCTCTCATTTTAGTATTTTCTAAATTTTTTCCTCGCATATGTGTGAGTCTGAAATTTGATATTGTTGTAGAAGGATGTTTTCTAAGGAATTTTGGATTTTTATCAGGTCGAAAATTCACAACTGTTTCTGATCAAATAGCCAGCCTAAATTACAAAGAAATTTTAATTTCAAGATTTTAATGGAGAATTATTATCTAAATAGCTTGAACATTTTAATGGAAATTTAATCAAAAATTAAAATAAAAAATTCAAAATTTCAAAATTGAAAAATTTAAAGATCTTGAAAAAAAAAATATATATAAATTTTTAAATATATTTCCAATTTTTCAAAATTTCCAAAAAAACGAAAATAAAAAACATTAATAATTAGAAACGATTTCAAAATCTAAATAAAATAATTTTAATTTGAAAAAATTTTCTAATTTGAAATTAGTTCAAAACTTTAAAAAATTTCAAAATCTGAAATAATTTACAGTTTAAAAGAAATTAAAAATTTGAAAAGATTTAAAAATTTTAACAGTTTTCAAAATTTAAAAAAACATGCAAATAAAAAAATAATAATTGAAATTATCAATTAAAATTTTAAATAATTTAATTTTAATTTGAAAACTTTTTTAATAACTTCAAAAAAAAACAATGAAATTAAAAAAAATTAACAATTATAAAAATTTAAAAATAAGAAAAACAAAATTTTTAAACTTGAAAAAATCTAACAATTTTCAATAATTAAAATAACATACACAAAATTTTCATAATTTCATTACATTGCATATCATATGGTATATGTCAACAACAACGAATAAAATCTAAACATTTCTAACTTGCAAAATTAAAAATTTGAAAAAATCAAATATTTTAAAATCTAAAATAATTTTAAAATTTAGAAAATTTTAAAATTTAAAAAGTTACAAAAATTTTAAACATTTTAAAAATTTTTTATATAAATTTAAAAAAAGAACTTCTAAATTAAAAAAATTATAATTTAAAATAATCTAAAATTTTTAAAAATTTTCAAAATTACAAAAAATATTAAAATTCGTATATTTTGATAGCTTGAAATTTCAAAACCTCTCTTAAAACAATTTCGAAAATTAATTTTTTTAGAGGTTTTAGCTTTAGACTTTAACTTTAAAAGCGTTTTACTCCAAACCACTTTTTTCAATATGCTCTTCTCGATAACTCAAGTTCTTTTCAATTTACATTGAAAGTTGGCATTAATATTTTAATATATTTATCTTTAGATGTGTATTGTAGTATAAGCCAAACACAACTATTAAATCTAAAAATTTCTAATTTGAAAATTAAAAAAAAAAAATGAGAAAATCATAAAGTTAGTGCAGAAATCGATGGATAATTTTGAGTAGCCGCCATTTTATAAAAAAAAAATTAATAATTTTGTAAGTTCACACGATAATAACTTTTGTATTAATCAATAAACCGATTTTGTTTTATTTTTTAAATGACTGCGAGGGTAGAAATCGCGATGACTAGGGAGTGGCCTTCATGATTTTGCCATAAGTTGGCTTTGATATTTTTTTCATAGTTATTTTGGACACTGTTGGGATATGAGTAAAAAAATGGTAAGAAAATGGATAGTAAAAGTGTTAATTTCCAAAAAATTGCAGGAAATAATCTAGACTAGGAGATTAGAATACGTAAAACAAGGTTTCAAACAGTGCGGTTTTTTATGAATATTACCTTATATACATATATACACATATGTATGTATAACTATAATTTATAAGTATTGAACTCAAAATTTCAATACAACAATACTCACTCATTGTATCATAACTCTCACTCCGAACAGAAGCGTGTCAGCAAGAGTTGTGCAATCGAAGGTATTATACACAAAGGAAACTTTCATAAAGACTACTCATAAAATTTAATTCAATTAAAAGTGCAGAGTTGAGTGCATAAAAGCAACAACAACAACACAAATGAATGGAGAGCCATATTACTAACAACAACAATCATGTGCGTCATGTTAGTCACCCAACAGCAATGAATTTATAGCAAAGTAAACACATACACACGCATACATGTACACATAAAAATCGGCATGCACGGTTACATAAATACACACATTCACACATACACACATACATATGTACATACCAATACCTAGATATGTTTACAGCTCTCCAGACAATTTGTATCTTTTAGATAAGAGCAAATAGTACTAAATACAAGAAATAAAACTGTCGCCAGCGCTTATCAGCAGCGTTGCCAGCGTTTTGTCCGCTTTAAGTAAGTGACTAACTTAACTAAATTGCAATTCGTTGCGCCACTTACACGCGCACACACGTGCCAGCCATTCATTAAATGTGTGGCATTTATGTAAATTTCATTTAGAAAAAAAGGAGAAAAAAGCGAAGAAGGTAAAGGAAAATCACTTTTGAATTGAATGAAGAAAGGCGAAAGATTTTCTAAAGAAAGGAGGTGAAGTGGTCGCTGTGGTGGCTCAATAGAATGTTGTACTATTAAAAGATTAACATCAAGTGGGGAAAACAGATGCTGCTACACTTGAGGTAGAATGTATGCATGCATGCAACTTGCCACAAGCCGCGGGCGGCAGCCAAGCAAACAATTATACTTGTATGAGAGTGTTTGTGTGCGTGTGCAAGTTGAACAATCAGCATTGTGACACAAGTTGAGGTCATTGGCGGAGGCAAGTAGAACACATATGAATACATGCATATGAAAATACATACCTATGCATATGAAAATACATACCTACATACATAGAATAAATATATGTACATATATAAAAGAACAAATAAACGAAAAAAGCATTTGCAGCGTTATTGAGCGCTATGAACGAGCGTTTTCTATTTGTTTGTTGAGTTTTTTTTTGTTTAGAAAAATTTTATGTGTGACGTTGACCCTTGGACCGATGAGTAAACAGTCGAACAAGCAAATACAAGTGGACACACACAGTATGGTGAAGCTCTAACAACGGCTTGTTGACAGCGGAAATATGATGTGGTGTCAAACAAGACGCGCACGAGCTACACACATACACCCATATATAATCACATTCACTAAATATCGCTCGTGCATTATTCGTTTGGCTATGATATTTAAGTAAATATGTTCTTGTAAGTAGAACGAAGTGAAAACCACCAAAAGCAAAACCAAAATTTAGAGTGTATTTAAAATAATATTGTGATAATTCAGATTATTTCCGCAATAATTGTTTTAAGTTGTCAAATACAAGATAAAATTAAAAAACTCAAATGTAGTTGGATTTTGAATTTTTCATAAGAAATTGAGGATATACATACAACTATATAAAAAAATTTGCTAAGGAGATATATACAATTAGAACATTCAAAATCGATTTTTTTTATTTTTTTCTTAATGTATATATATTTAAGAATACACTCAGGAATTCGTTAAAATATAATAGTTTAGAAAAAACAGCTTTAAACATTTTTTATATTTAAAAATTTTAAATAATAAAATATTACAAAAATTTCAACATTCGTAAAATTTTGCTAGTTTAGAAAAAATAGTCTGAAAAAATTTCAAAATTACAAAAAAATTAAAATTCCTAAAATTTTCATAATTTTAAAAAAACAATTTTAATAGTCTGAAAAAATTTCAAAATTACAAAAAAATTAAAACTCCTAAAATTTTCATAATTTAAAAAAAACAATTTTAAATAATGCCAAAATTTAAAATAATTAAATTTTTTTCAAAATTACAGAATTACAAAAATTTCAAAATTCGTAAAATTTTATAGTTTAGGAAAAATGGTTTTAAAAAATCTCAAAATTAAAATTTTTCAAAAATTTCAAAATTACAAAAATAAACATAATTCATAAAATTTGTATAGTTTAGAAATTCCAAAAAAAATTTGATTTAGTAGTAGTTTAAAAAGTACGCGAAAATTGGGTTCATCTAATTCGTTCCAGCAAAAGAAGTCGTGGAGGCCATTAAGTGATGTTATATTCAAAACTAATCTATTGTACCTCAATTTAAACAAAAAAAATTTCTTAACACTTAGTGTGTTTCTTTAGAAAAAAAATATTATCACTCTTATCGGAAAACCCTGTATATGCATATTTCTGACTATTCATGATGCATATGTACATATGTATGTATGTATATCTTTTTTGGTGTTAAATCAAGTCACCACGAGCATAAAAAACTAAAGCTATATGCATTAAATGCATTGACATTTGTTATTTGACTTACTTAATTGATTTTTTGACTGCAGTGTGGCACTCACAGACACGCTCGAGTTCATATGCTAACACACAAACACATACATACATATGTGCCCTGTCGAAAGAACATTTTCAAATGCTGCTGACAGTTGCTGCGACATTATGATCGGATCACTGTCGATTTATGTCACATCTACACACACTTGACTTTGTATACTTATATATTATGTACATATGTATGCATCTATACACATATGTATGTATATCAAACAATATTGTATTGGCAGCTCAAACACTTATTCTACTTCCAATATTTGGACTTTTGTGGCAACTTCCATCTAGCTGCCACAAGTGCTTGACTTACTGCCTTTGATTATTTATGTATATTGTTGGCTTTTTTTTATCAACTGTTCTCTCTAGTCTTTATTCTACCACTATGTTCTTTATTTTTTCTCATTTGCTCTAGCTTGTTTTATTGCTGTCCATTTAACGGCCATTGATAATGCCAGCACACCTACACACACATAGAAAATTACAATTACTCACAGTGCACTACATATATACATACATACAGCTTGATATCAATTTCACGCTCCATTTCTGCTCTATAACAAGTGAAATGTTGAGCATTTCTTTACTTTAAGGAAGAAAAGAACGGAAAAGAATCTATGATTTTAAAATTGAAAGCACTGCGTATGCACTAACAAATATACATATGTATGTATGTATGCCTGTACGTATACAGCACTAAGTAAATATTGCCCAGTATCACAATTTTCTTCGTTTCCACTTTCCTTTGCCTTATCAGCGCTTGTCAATGTCCGCTTTCAAGTCCAAGGGTCAATTTGTTTGCTTTTTTAATAAGACTTACAATTTCTAGATATTTTGTTTACAAAAATATGAAATTCGATATCTTTTGTAAATAGTTTATGAAATTTCATAAATGCCATTTATTTTTCATTTGTTTGATATGAAATAAGTATTTCAGATAAACAACAATAATGCGAAGTTGAAGGTTTCCTTTTTCAGGTTCAATGATCCTTTAATTGCAGGAAAACAAAATTGTTTCTTTTTTGTGGTACATTTACCGCAGAGTTTAAATTTTTTAATTGATTTGATATAAAATCTACAAACACAAACAAAACGTAAAAATAATGTCTAATAAAAAAAAAAATAAATTAAAAAAAGAAACAAAAAATAAAATTAAAACAAAAAAATAAAATCAAAACAAAAAATAATAAATATTAAAATAACAAAAAAAATAATAAAAATTTACACAAAAAATATAAAAAAGTTAAAAAAAACCAAAAACAATGATTTTAACACTTAAAAAAATATTTAAACAAAAAATAATAAATATTAAAATAACAAAAAAATAAAAATTTACACCAAAAATATAAAAAAGTTAAAAATAATGAAAATATTTTTTTGTTCACCAAAAACAATGATTTTAACACATAAAACAATATTTAAACAAAAAATAAAACAAAATAATAAAGAATAAAATAATAAAAAATCAGGCACATATCATAAAAATATATGCATATAAAAATGAAAATATAATAAAAAATTAAACTGTGTTTACAAGTTATGCTTTTTGCATTTTTCGATTTTAAATTTTTTTACAAATTAATTAAAAATATGTTTAATAAAAAAAATGTACACTTAAATATTAATGCTATTATAATTTAACCAAAAAAATAATAAAATTAGAATAAATTATATGAAAACAAAAGAGTTTTTTTTAATGAAATGTTGGTGCACTGACAAAAATTATATTGCAATATATAAAAAATTAAAAAAAAAAATTATAAGACAACAACGAAATTTGCAGAAACAAAAGATTTTAAAATTTTGGTACACTGACCAAAATTATATTGTAATAAATAAAAAATTTAATAAATTATATAAAAATTTAGCAAAAATAACACTTTTTACTAAGAAATAATAATAAAGAAGCGAAAATAAGAAAGCGTAAAAAAGTAATTGAAAACGTTTTGTTTTATTAAGACAAACATTTTTTTACTAAAAAATACTAAAATTATTAAAATTAAACCAAAAACTACAACGAAGTATAGTTTGTATATTTTTTTTAATTAAAAAATAATTGGTACACTGGCAAAATTTATTATACAGTGAATAAACAAATAATAAAAGTAAATTAAAAATAAATTACAAAACATCATTTTTCTTAAAAAAAAGATTAACGCTATATGTAATGTAATAATTAATTTTTGTAAAGATTAATTTTTTTTTGTTTTTAATAAAAGTTTTGACACTGACAAATATGATTTTATGAAATAAACAAAAAGAATAATGAAATTTTTAACTATATTTTTGTTAATGAAAAATAAAATTTACAAAAATCGATAAATTTTGTTAAACAAATTCTGACACACAGAAAAAAACTTAAAACTATAAAAAACTAAAGCTTAAAAAATAAAAAATATTTAAAAAAATAATTAAATAAAATATCGAATAATAACAATAAAATAAAAAAAAATTATAAAAACCATAAATCTAAAACTAAAAAAAGCCGCCGAAGAGAAAATTTTTATTTTTAGTTAATTCTTTTGGAATGAGCACTCGCAGCAGCATTGAGGCACGTAAACGCATTAATATGCGTCAGTTCTGACCAAAGCCGCTTGCAAGCACTTGAAAGGAAGCGAAAATCAGAGCAAATTCTGACAACAATAAATATGTATATGTAGTTGTACATACATTTCAATGTATGTGTAAGAAGAAAATTATTTTTAAATATTTTTCTAAAAACCACTACCCGCAGAGGCCAATGATTCAAGCTATGCTGTGTTTTGGAACTCATGAGTTCAATGATATTTATTTTCTTGCATACAATACTATACATAGATGTACATATGTATGTATACACATATTGACATACACAAGTATACTAATATGATATACACATTTGCGAAGTTGTTGCGTATGGAAAATCAAACCAAAGGAAATATAATCCAAGTAAAATAATTAATCAAATAAAAGCTTTAATTCCAAACGGCTAAAAAAACATGTATGTATGTATATCTGCATGTACATATATATGTAAGTGGAAGTGTGTACCGAAACTTATTGTTTCGTAATCAATAACATTAATGCCAATGCAAATGATCGGCAGGCCTTTTATTAGCCAATGAAGTGATCGACATTTACTCGGGGCCAAAATGACTCAATCGGCCGAGCATATAAGAAACCCATGCTTTTGAGCAAATTAATCGCTGTAAATCTCATTACAGGAAGAATCCGTTGAATTAAAGCAAGAATGATCAATACAAAACAAAAAAAAAAAAAAAACAAGATAAAAGGTTCAGCTTCATTGCGCTTCCAAGCGCTGTCAATATTCGTTAGCATATACAAACACATATAAGTTATGTATGCATGTGTGTGCTTTGTAAGCAAGCAGACAAGCCTTTGGCTAAATCCATTAAGAAATGAATTAAATGGAAAAAAAGGCTTAAAAGCCGCAAAGCATACAACGAATTTACAGTTAGTTGCAACACAGATTCAAACCCGGCGAAGTCAGGCTGAAATGGAAATGCCAGGGAGGCTTAGCGTGGCGTGTAGCGTAGCGCGGCGTGATAGGCCGAGGAGGCGAGAGGGTGAGGCGGGTCGCGCACATGGCATGGCGACAGCATAAACACATACACACATGCATGTATATATATGTGCCGTAAAGGGAAATGACCGCAAAAGCATGCGAAACTAAAATCAAAGCAGAATACTCACGCGCACAAACAATACAGTAACAACAACAACAATACCTGGCTGTAATAATGGCGCAACAATCGCTGATGACAATAACCTTAAGAAAACAAGCAAGCAACAACAACAAAAACAACAATTTATTGGCAACAACCGGCCTCCCGGCGCAGGGAGGCCCATCCACGTGTCTGTTAGCCTGCATGTGTGTGCACAGAGCTTCGTCTCCGCAATGCTATAATAAGAACACACACAAAAAAGGAACAAACAACAGCAACAAAAACAACAAAAGCGAGGAAAGTAAGTAAAGCGTATCTTCAAAAACAAAAGCATCGCTGCAAAAATGTAAAGAACCTTATTAAGCGAGCCAAAAGCGGATTTCGGCATAAATTTGCCGTTTGCTAAGCGCAGCATTCCTGCTTCTCGGTGCCGTGTAGCGCGTTGCGCATGCGCCATGCACCAGAACGTTACGTTGCATGTGACTCAGGTCTGAGCAGACGCAGCATGACACAGCGTGATGGTGTCGGTGATTTGCAGTGCCGTGCAATATTTTATGTGGCAAGCAATAAATTGCTGTTCGATACAGAGATACAATGGAGTTTTTAAAGTGTTTGGACTTCTTTGAAGCGCGCTTAATTTTGAAATCATTATAAGTTTGCTGCACATACATATATTTCAGAAAAGTTACTTTATGAGTCAAAGTTTCAAAAAACTGTTCCGAACTCTATTGTTCAAAATACAAAGATGACAACATTCCATAGAATATCATTTTCCATACATATTTACTTTACTACATAATATAATACAATAAAATACAATATGTATATTAGGGTGTTTTTTTTAACTATTCATTTTTTTCAATCCCATCAATAAATTTCCTAGGAAATACCGTAAAAAAACGTAAAAATTTTCCATTAAAAATACACAACGATCGCGATTTTTATCTTTAAATTTCTATAGCTCAGAGGCATTCTATGGCATCGCTTTGACTTTAGACACATATTCCTCAGAATTGAACACTCTACAAAAGTGCCCATTGCGACAAAGTCGAAACTCACACCGGCGAGGTAATACGGGGCTCTAAACCTGATTTTTCCATGAAATTCGCATTTTTTGGTATATATCTCGTAAATGACGAGAGCTATAGCAAAAGAGTACGTGACAAACTTGTAGGAAATTTTATTTGCTACAAAAAAGGTCCAAGGTCAAAATCGCTATCATTTGTACTTCTCGAGATATTCGGCTTTTTAAGTAACGCTTTATAGAATTTTCATAGATGGTATGTTATAAAACATCTCTGAAAATTCCATACCTAGGATAATCTGAAATTTTTGGCATTTTTTTTATAGAAATTTTCATCATACAATATAACTTTTTTCACATATCATGAGATATATCGTCGACAAATTATTAAAAATTATGTAGGGATATGTATGTAGGGAAATTTTATGAAAATTTCATATGGTCGTCATAATCTCCGCAGATATAAATATTTCAGTTCAGAGTGCTGAAGCATTAGACTTCCCTACAAACTGGCCACCGAAATCAAGTTCCGGTATGGAAACTTTTATTTTGTAAAGGGTATTATAACTTTTGTGCTAATGAATTTAAAGTTTTTTCTGTTGTTTTTGTTTTGGTACGATTCGACAAAAAAATTTTACATAAAATTTCTTCCTTCACAAATTTAGTAACAATATTTTTTGAGATAAACAAGTAATAAGTTACAAACTTTTCCCAAATTTTTTTAAAACTTTAAACATTCTACTTCACATTTGAGCATATCCTATTTCATGAATGCTTTTGCTGCATTTTCCAGAGTTCTCTAGGGAGCCACACCTCACCAACTGTAATTATTTCTAAACATCAGCAGCCATATACATTTATATCTATATAGCTATGTATATGTACATATAGTAAGTATGTATGTATGTATGTACATCTGTCCACATGGATATATTGCAGAATGCTTCCACCTCTCGCTACCAACACTTGCCGCATTTGCTGGAAAACAGCAGCGTGAGCGCTATCATTTATGGTAAATGCGTCAAACGCCTTTGGCAAAAATGGGCAAGAAAAGTTAAACAAAAAAACAACAACGAAATTGCAGAAACGCAAGTAGGAAGCAAAGCTATGTGCTAGCGAATGCATCTTGTCTACATAGCGCATGATGAGCGCATCTTTATCTACTCCTATAAATTTTTATGCACAGTACTTATATGTACATATGTACATATGTATGTAAGTGAGCTCTTACCAAAAAAGTCCTCCCAGCGTTCCGAGTCGTCTGATTCTATATCCATTTTGGTGTTGTGACTCAAACTGCTTGTCGCTGCCCGCTTAAAATGTTGTCGCGTTGAGAATATTATGTTGTTATTGCTGTTGTTGTACACGAAACACTGTGCGGCGCAATTATATATATTTGTTTTTGTTTTTGTATACACTGATTTGTGATTTGTTAGATAGTGTGGAAATATTTTATGGAATACATTGACAGTAGCAGCTACTTTGTTGCGGCGTTGCCTGCAATGTTGCTTGTTTTTGTTATTTTTATTTTTTGTTTGCGCGTCTAACGATGCTTTACTGTTGCGCTTACGCGTTGCTGTTGTTATTTTTAAAACGCTTGCATTTATTTTCTTCTTTTCTTGCTGCGATTTAAGGCGATGCACTGTTGTGATTGGTGTTGTTTTTGTTGTAGTGTAGTGATGTTGTTGTTGTTAATGTTTTTGTTGTTGTTAATATTTTTGTTGTTGTTAACGTTGTTGCTGCTCTTGTTGATAGTTTTTGTAGTTGTTGTTGTTTTTATTCTTGTTGTTGTTTTTGTTGTACTTATTAGTTTTGTTGTTTTTATTATTGTGTCGCAGTGTATTTTATTATTGTTGTTTTTGTTATTGTTATTATTTTTTGTTGTTGTTGTTATTGTTTTTGTTGTTGTTATTTTATTGTTTTTGTTATTAGACTCTAACTGTATAGCTGTTGCTGTTGTTTTTCTTTTATTTTTTGTTGTTGTTGCTGTTGTTCGTAACCTTATTTAGCCACAGTGATAGCTCAACATTTTCTAAGAAGAATTTGCGCCGCAACACTTTAAGCCCATTTGCAGTGATTTTCAATTATTTTCTTTTTCCCCCTCTTCTTGTCTGCCTCTGCTCTTGCACGCTAGCTGTGCTGCGTTTGTATAAAACTTTATTGCTTATTCTTTTCGCACAGTCACACACAATCGCACTGACATTTATAACCGTTCGAAGTTATTGCGCGCGCGAGTGCACTTTCATATATACACACACATACGCATGCGCGCTGAAGTAAGTATGCAGCTGATAGCACGTTTATGGGCAAACAATGTGCCATCCACTTTTCTGCTCGTGTGTCTAGATTTGTTCGTTGCTTGGGCAAGCAGTGTGTAGCATGGAATGTAAGCTTTTGCAATAATTCCCACAATTGGTAAGCGATAGATAGATGTTTGTATGTATGTATGTTTGTGTGTCTCTTAGTTTGTATGCCAGTATATTTGTGCGTTCACAAGTCTGCTTTAGAACCTTAAAACGCGCTAGCAACACGTACTTTTTTCAAGCATTTGCTCTTGCCTTAGCAATTCACAAATAAGTCGGTGCACTAGGGCGTATACGCAATCACAAAAAAGTATTAAAAAAATTATTTATGAAATATTTTCGCAATTTTTCGCAAATGTCGTTGCGTAAGACGAACTGCAGCGCTGCCTCTGCGACATTTTAATTAGTTCACACGACTACTGCTGGACGGCTGCAGCACTTCAAGGGCAACTGGGAGTGATTGCGGAATTATTGGTATTTTACGACGACTTGGCGAACAACTTGCAGGCGCTTTACTTCGTTCGTACCGTTGTTCACTCTACCAATTTTCTCATAACTCAATGCCTTATCGACAGTTTGCTTTTGCTCAAAGTCGTGGTGATAAGATAGCAAATAAGTGATGGCTGGCTGGCAGTTTCGTGGCTGTTGGGGACTTTTGGGTCATAAAATGTACTTTTTTTTTGCTGTTTATATATTTTTGTATTTTTATTTACACTTTTGCACAATTTGCTGTATTTTAGTGTGTTGGTTTTGGATTTATTTTTAAAATTTTTATGAACTTTTTTGAATTTTTTTTGGATATTTTTCTTAGCACCAACTAACACAAAGAAATTGCATGTAATTGACTTTTGTTGACAAGCGTTTAATTTACACGCTCGATTTACTCGCTTTTAAGTACGTGCTAACGGTATTTTATCTTATCGCCGACATGCACGGTCGCGGAAAGTTCGCTCTGGCAGTTTTGATAATATTTTTTTATAAGCGAATTGCTTTTGTGCAGCAGCGTCTTACGCGAGCAAAGTTGAACAAGCTTGTAGAGACATATATCTATGTACATAAAATGTTGTTGTTTTTGCGCAGTAATACTTATTTAAGCACTTTTAAAAATTCTTAGCTGCACTTTTCTTTTCAGCTGTTAATAAAAAAAATAGTTTCCTATATTTCAGCGCAACAACAATCCAATAAGCCGCACACCTTTATCGGAATTTATCGCCGCGGCCTTGCTTCACCCCCGCGCACTTAACTACCGCCTCACTGACGCGCTCAAGTGCGCTCTAACAGTCTTGCTTATTATTGTTCTATATTGTTGCTGTTGTTGTGTTTCTTAGAAGCGCGCGCTGACTAATGGCCGTCAGCCTTTGTTTTTGTTAACGCTTGAGTCGCTTATTGACATACACACACACAAGCACACGCGGAGAATCTCGCTGTAAGCACCAGCGCCCAGCCGTCGATCAAGCGGCTAATTTGTTTGCAAAACTTGCGCATACAACAATAATAAATATTTGAAAAAAATTATGCGGAGGAAATGGTCAATCAATTCGAGCAATAAAGTTCGCCGCGTTGTTTTGATTTTGTCGAAACTGCGAAACTACGAAGCAATGTTGCAAAGCGATATGACAGCAAATGGAATTTGTTTGTGTTTTTGACGTAGAAATTTAAACAATTGCAGCAAAGCTTGCTTGTAGTTGGAAATAACTATAAGCTTTGAATGGAGATTGGCAGCAGCGCTCAACTTTGCACGCTTCTTTATCAACTTTGGTGCTTTTTTGTTGTTTTTGTGGTTTTTGTTGCTTTGTGGTTTTCGCTTTCATGCATAAATTATATTAATAACTTCGGTTGACATTTCGTTTTCAACGAAATTTTTATTGTTTATTTTTTCTCTACATTTCCTTTTCACCTTCGCCAAATAAACCGTTTTAGCGAGTTTCGCACACTTTGCAGTCACATGCTGCCAATGCAAATTATTCGAGCAGCAAAAAAAATTACTTTCATTGCAATTACTTTCCCGTTAAATGCGCTCACTTATGCATATTTTAGTATTAAAATTTAAATTTCTTTACTTCATTTAATTTCCGCCTGCCTTACAAGCGTCACTTCTTGAGAAATTACCATTTAACCGCCGATCTGACTCATTTGTGCGACGCTCTAAAGAAAACTGAATTCAATTTGAGCATTTTGCTCCCGCGAATGCCCCCAAACAAAGTCAGCCAAACAGCCCACTAAGCAATCCAGCAAGCAGGCCGAGCAGCAAGCAATCGAGCGAGACACGCGTTCGATCGTGCCAAAGTATCTTGTATCTCATGCGTGGTGGTACACTTTGACTCCAGCTAGCGGCTACTTGACTGGAGTTAAGCTGCAATGCAACAGATTCGTTGCAACATGTTCGTTCCGGCAGGTAAACGCCAAGAGAGCGCGTGAGCGAGCAGTTGGAAGCGTGCAAGGCACTTGGGTGTGTTTGTGTGTATTTTTATCTTTTCGTTACACTTTGTGTTAACTGATCTTATCAGCGTGTATACTTAGTACTTGGCCGTGTGGTGGTGAGTATGTCGCGAGCAATCTTTGGGAGCTCATCAATAATTAGTGTGATTTATTTCCCACTGATAAGCGTATAAAAAAGGGACTCTGAACGTTACTTGTTGTTAGAAATTATTGTTAACAAGTAAAATACTCAGAAGAAAAGTTTTGATGCTTAGTTCTTAGTAGTATTTGTATTAATTGATGATCGTATTGAAATAATTTGGATATTTGGAGAAGAGGTAAAAAGTAGGAGGTCTGCTTGAAGGTATGAGTGACTTAACATTTAGCAATTGTCTCTCACTTATACAAAAATAACCTTCCGATGTTTTTTGGCTGTAATTTTTTTAAAAAATGAACAACTTTGATTCTGCTTGTGGATTATTTTTATTTGGTCTTCTAAATTTTTTTACATAAAGTCGAGAATATGATATCATGTAAATGACCGCCGCCACAGTTAATTGTTATTTGAGCCCTTTTTATGGCATTTTCCATCACTTTGGCCAGAACTTCCGGCACACATTCATGACAGATATTGTCTTTAAGAACTGCAAAAGTCTGAGGCACATTCACATTCATGACGGATATTGTCTTTAAGAGCTGCAAAAGTCTGAGGCTTGTTGACATAAACCCGCGACTTCAAAAAGCCCCACAAAAAGAAGTCTGGAGCGGTCAAATCAGGCGATTTTGCTGGCCAGTGCAAATTGCCAAAACGGGAGATAAGACGCCCGTGAAATGCATCCTTCAGCATATCGGTTGTGGCACCCGCAGTGTGTGCCGTTACACGTCCTGTTGGAACCACATGTTTTCCAATCCCAATTCATCAAGTTGCGGCAAAAAGAACTTGTTGATCATTGCTCTGTAGCGCTCACCACTCACAACAACCGTTTGGAGCGCGACGTCTTCGCAAAAAAAAATATCCGATGACTCCTCCAGCGAAAACAGCACACCATACAGTGACTTTCAGCGGGTGTAATGGCTCTTCGTGGGTTACACGCGGATTTTCAGTGCCCCAGAAGCGTACATTTTTATATTTACGTACCCGCTAAGATGGAAATGGGCCTCATCACTCATGATTATTTTTGATGAACGGTCATCTTCCTCTTGGTGGTGGTTAAGGATGGCTTGAGCGTATGTTAGACGCGATTCGCGGTCAGCAGCTAACAGCTGAAGCACCGTTTGGACTTAGTACGGAAACATCTTCAAATCTTGTACCTAAATTCGCTGTAAGCACCGTCGCCTGATACCCATTTGCGTGACACGTCGTCTGGTCGATGTCGACGGCGCTTCCATGACATCCTCGGCAACAGCAGCAATATTCTCTGCAGAACGGCTACTCCGGGGTCTGTCACGCCTGGCGCAATCTCGTGTTGTGCCAGTCTTTTCGAGGCGAGCGGCTAAACGTCGAAGTGTTTCACCAGTAGGTGTCGGACGGTCAGGAAATCTGCGACGAAATTCACGTTATGCCAAAGTCTCCGTCCGATTATTGGTCAAATAAATAGTCACCAATAACCCGAATTTTGGAGCAGTGTAGCATACCACTGTTTATTTACGTGTATTTCGCATGTGTTTACTACTCAAATGTCAAAACGGAACTGACATTAGAGGTCAATTGAAAAATTTATAGCATCTTCTGATAGGAGGATTAGTTTTGCGCCACTCTGTAGAAATCACTTAGCTATGTGTATCTATAGTTACAATTATTTTCCAAAGAGTTGGATGATTATGGAATACAACGCGGCCACATAGATCGGACTCCTCATCTAACCTTAAATACGAGATTTGATTTAATAATTTTTTCTAGATAATCCAAGTAAAAGTTAGCGGTATAAAAGTGAACTGTGACCATCAAATGTTCGATAGGAATTTTATTACAACCTTTACACTACCGCGCTGCTAACGAGTTTTCATATTTACCATTCGATGATGCCTTGAATGAATATGAAGCCGAAATTAGCTCTGCAAACTTTTTGCAAAATTTTTAAAACAACATTAGTAATAAGAAATCCATTATTTTTGCATTAAATGGAAGGTGTTATTTAACATACATAGGTAGAATGATCCAATTTAATAATAATAATAATACCCCACGATTACCCTCCTCCCGCTCAACCGACGGGAGGGGCGCAATCCACGAACGAGCGGAATTCGCCGAATCATAAAAGGCAAGAGTTTTAAACGTTGCGGTCTTAAGCTGCTCAGCTACAGAAACAAAAATTTTAACAGCCAAAATTAAGAACTAGATTTAAGTAAGTTTATTATTTTTAAATGTTACTTATTAAGAGTAGATAACATAATTTTTTTAATCGTAAAGAGTGAGTCTGTTAGATCAAATGTGCTGGAATGAGAATTGAAGTCATGACATACACGGTGGAATAGTTTGTTTAACTCAAACTTTGTAATAGAGAATTTTAAAAGTAAGGGTCTAAATTGCCTGGCAGAGCGAGCGAAAACGTTAAAATTAATATCAGATAAGAGAGATGGGCTACAGACTGAGTTTTACAAGAAATATTATACCAAGCATCACCAACGACTAGCGAGTGTAGGAAGATTTTTGAGTTTTAAACGGTTAGTGTAAGGGGGAAGATTTAAACTGGAATCCCAATGCAAATGATTTAAGGCTAAAAGTAAAAAATGTTTTTGAACGGACTCTAACTTATCCGAATGGACTTGGTAACTAGGGTTCCAAGCCACAGAAACATACTCTAATATAGGTCTCACCAAAGTTGTAAAAAGAATTTTTGTGGTGTGCGGATCTCTAAATTCTTTAGACCAACCTTTAACAAAACTAAGAGCGCCTTTAGCTTTAAAAACCGTGGAAGAGGCGTGAAGATTAAAATTGAGTTTGGGGTCCATAGTTACTCCCAGATCAACAAAACTGCATACTTGCTCCAACCTAAAGTTTTGTATTGCGTATGAAGTAGGGTCTAGAGATCTACGTGAAAAGCACACAGTTTTACATTTTTTAAGGTTCATTGGCATGTTATTTCTAACACACCAAGAAACTAGGTTGTTTAAGTCTTTTTGCAACTGACATCTTTCGCTGTTTGAAGTATATGTTTTAAAAATTATTACATCGTCAGCATATAATAAAACTCTTGAATACTTAACAACTGATTATACATATGTCATTAATAAATAACAAGAACAGAAATGGAACAAGATGGCTACCTTGAGGAATGCCTGAAGGAATTCTATTACTAAGAAAAGAAGTAACCCATTTTAGAAATAATGGTTGAAAACCAAGAAGATCAAGTTTATTCAAAAGAATTGAACGGTTTACTTCATCAAAAGCTTTACTAAAATCTGTGTATATAACATCAGTATTCTTATTCTCCCTAAAACCCGTTGATACATGTGATACAAATTCAAGGAAATTAGTTACTGTAGATTTCCCTTTACGAAAACCGTGCTGAGAACAAGAAAGGAGTGGAGAAATCCAGAAGGTTATGTCGTCTGTTATAATTGCTTCAAAAAGTTTAGGCATTGCTGACAACTTTGCTATTCCCCTGTAGTTATCAATTGATGACCAAAATCCACTCTTTTGTAAAGGACACAAGCTTATTTTGGGGCCCGTTTTTCACCTAAAAAATCATTCGTGGGAATTCTGATGTTGTCTTGATGACACACAAATTGTCTCCTATTTGCCAAAGCTGGCCACTTCTTAGCGCTTGCTTCAGACGGTCCAATTATTGACAGTACAATTCCAAATTAAAAATTTGACCGTGGAAAAGCAGCAGATGATTTTCTGCCAATTCTACCATACACATAGCGAAACCCTCCTGATCGTCAATCTTGGATTGGGCCACCGTTTGCGTCGGCTCAACGTGGTTCGACCTTTTCGACAACCTTTTTCGCTAGACGTTGTCGATAGTGACCAAATTTACATTACCATTAGTCATTCGTTTTACAAATGTATCGATTTTGTTGCGTTTCAGCAGCGATTCGCAAATCGAAATTCGATCCATTTTTTCCTTTAACTTATGGACATTTATACATTGGGTTTTTTATGTTATCCAGTTATATTTAAATGGTTCCAATCGGGATTTGGATAATGGATTGCTTACTTGACTATCTAACTCGAAATTTCTAACGTTCAAACGAGAACAATTTCGCAGACTTTTTAAACAGTAACATTAACGATGAATTCCCGAAGCATTTTTCACCTCGTATGCTTTGTAACTACTTATGTATATGTTATGAGGCAGCCAGCTCTTCGTGATGTACTTGATAAGTCATTATTGCCTTAAATCGACGTCGAGAATCTGTCTCATAGCTTCTGAGCCCCAACTGACGAACAAAGATAGATTGGCCACTTTTAGTATAGGTTGTTATGATCGTTTGAAGGGCCGCCTGAAGGGCATTGCCCACGAAAGTCAGGTCTAAGAAACCGGAACGGACCCTCGGATTTTTAGTCGGCCAAGGACTGCCAACTCGGCATCATTATTCGAAATTACTTTAGAAATGTTTAATGCAGTCACAATGACAAGAACACTCTCAAACATCGAATTGTCGGGATCGGACTGCGCCAACTTTTTCTCTTACTAGACTTCTAGAAAATGCATATTGGAAAATTAATTAGCACTAATGGCCCTAGCTGCAAATATTTTGCATAATAAAGTTGATTCTTGTAGAAAATGTAATTTTTTAAACAGTTCGGATTTTCCAACCTATGTACCTTATATAATATTGTTTTATAATAAGGGTATACTAAATTTGTTTCGAGGTTAGAAATACCCAGTAGTACACTCTAAAATACATAAATATTAATGTATCAGCAAGACAAGCTGAGTCGATTTAGTCATGTCTGTCTATCTGTACACGCGAACTGGTTTCTCAGTTTTTGAGATACCGATTTTGCACCCCTCCTTTTCTCTTCAAGAAGCTGCTTATTTATTGCGACTGCCGATATCGTCAAAAAAATAAAAATGATATCTTCACGAAATTTTACTCGGATTATTGTCCAAGTCTACAATATTTGAACATACATACTATAGTAGTCTATAGCATACATATGTCTGACCGATCAAAATTAAGAGTCAGATGCACCTGTGAAGTATAATATAACTTTGATGCACCGCAGGTAGTGCTCTTGCCTTCTTTTAATTCAGTATTTTTTTTAATTTAAGCTTTTCGTGTTAATTAGAATAAATTTTGCCTTCATTTAACTATGCCGCTCCATATTCGTCAGCGAGCATTAAGCAAGTTTTTCACGCTTCTGCATTATGGCGCAAATTGAATTCACAACAAAATTTCACTTTTCACATTGAAAAAGGAAACAAAAAACACTTTACACTCTTCATTACAAATGCATTTAAAAAAAAGTCGGCGATATGTTATTGCAAGCTCAGTGAATGCCGCAAAGCGGGAAATACAGATTTCATCAATTAGCGCCTCCCGCAATATCTAAATATTTAAACTTTTTGTATGTCCATACTACAAGTATATACATATGTATACCTAAGTATAGGTATATGCAGTTGCATTATCACAACGACGATTAAATTTTTTAATGCTTTGTACTTTTTGTTCCAGTTACATATTTATTACTGTAAGTACAAGTACTTGTATGTATGTATGTGCATTTGTATGCACCTAGTAAAGGTGCTAGATTTTCTAAGAACTTTGCTGTGAAAGTAAAACTTTTATGACGCCGCATACACTCATACATATGTACATATGTATATATGTAGGCCAAGTGTAGCTACAATGTATACAATTTAAGTGCATCTGCCAAAATGTTTCGCTTCACTGAAATATCGTGACACTTAAATAAAAGAATTAGAAACTTATGACTTTCTCTTTTTTCATTCTATTATTGCATTTGAATGTACATAGTTCGTTCTGGATTTCAATGGAGCAATGTTTGGTAAATATTGATCTTTAAGAAAGCTAAAACTTTGCTTAGATGTTAGAAGATTCACATTCGGATTTATAATTCATACAAAAAAGGTTAAAAAAAGTTTTGGAAGAATTGTGACTACCAAATTTATATATTCAATTTTCTTTTTATGACTCTTGAAAAATATGTCCAATATTAACGATACATTTTAAAAACATTAGCTAAAGCTTAAAGTTAGTTGCATATCTCAATATAACATAAAACTCAAGTACCTAAGACTTATATGGAGGTCTGGCCAAGACTATTTTCGCGTTTGATTCTAGTCTTTAGTTGACACTTTTTTGTATTTTTTTAAAAAGATACCCTACTTATAATAAGACTTAATAATATCGAACTCTCCATACTACTCCCTATTATAATTTCCACTTAAAAATACTAATTTTGTATAAGTTATGCTGCGGGCAAAAAATAGTAAGACTTTTTGATCTAAACTTCGTGCGAAACTCCATTCATCGAATTATTTTATTTTTCTAGGTTTATATGACTGTCATTGTCATATTCTCCCTGCGGGTAGGGGCGACCCCCCTTTCGGTTCGGGGGGGAAACCGAATATGCCCGCGGCAAGGCATACCCGTCGTAAGAGGCGACTAAAAGCCACATGCACTGTGTATAACATTTATCTGGTTTTGTCTCGAATGTCAGCATGGTCAAAAGTCAGAAAAGTGCTATAATACTCAGCTTGAAATGATATTATAGTTTTTATATTAATTCCTAATATAAAGGCATTTGTTGTTCAAGCGACAAATGTCACCAGTCATGAGTTGGGATTACTATGAAGCTCAAACTTTACAAAAGTCACATCAAAGATTTTAATTTGGTACCACGGGGAGCAGTTAGCCCTTAGAGGTAACTCCAATCTGCTCATTGCGTTTGGCCCTCGGTGGAGATTCGTAGTGGCTGTGGTTTAAACCTAAATGCAGGCAGGACGTTTGTCCGGTGTGGAGTCGCATTGCTGCCGGGTGCCGGACCCAAAGTACGGCAGAGGTTTTAGATGGGCCTCGTACCCGACCAAGGTGGCTAGGGTGTTTCCTTCTGTCCGAACCAATTGGCACCAAAGTGTAAGTGTTTGTGGAGGCACTTATGCTTTGATTCTCCAGGGTATGAGTGTTTGTGGCTTGCACTTATACTTTGGGGCGCTGATCAACGCATTGTTTTGATCTACGTGCTTCTGGCAGAAAGCATCGTGAGTTTGGGCCTACGTAGGCCAGTAATTCACGTAAAACCACACGGGCTCTGTCATTGTCATATGTGCCAAATGTCACATCAAAATAATCATTAGTGTTTAGTATACGCTTGTCTTTCTGAAGTACATAAAGTGCATTCGGCGATTTTTATGATGAGTGAAATTATGCGACAAAGAAGTTCCATTGAATTTTGTGTATGGAATCAAATTTCCGATGCCGAAACGTTCAAAATGTTGGAAGAGGCCTTCCGTGACAACTGTTTGTCGCTTTGATTGATACAAATTATTCAAAGAGGGTCGAGAACACGTTGACGACGAACCACGTCCAGGTCAGCCATCACCATTAACTCGTGATCAACAAGCATTAAAATAAAAGAATTGGTGATGGAGAATTGACTATTAACAGTCAGAGATCTAACTGATATCGTTGGAACATCGGAAAGATCAGTTAAAACCATTTTGAAAGATCATTTTGGCCTAAGAAAAGTGAAAGCACGATTGGTTCCAAAATCACTCTTTCGAAAAACAGAGTAGTGTTAACGCCTGTGAAACCACGCTACCAGGATGTCATGAAAGAGATTATTGCTGGCGATGAGTCTTGGATCTACAAGGTTTTTCCGAAGTAAACAGGACTTAAAAAAAAACAGAACAACTGGTTTTTCGGCAAAATCAATTTATTTTATTCAAAATAGTCTCCCTCTGCTTCAATACAGCTTTTTGCACGGTCGAACGAGTGTTTTAGCTCGTTGGCCGGTATGGCCGCCAGTATGACGGTGCGAGCCCTTTGAATGGTCTGCACTACGTTTTCCTTTCATGGGCAAATGCATTTTTCTAAAAAGGAAGAAGTCACACGTTGCAATATCAGGTGAATACGGGGAGTGATTAATGGTTAAAATGTGGTTTTTGGTGGAATAATCGGTCACAAGCGTCGATAATGATGTCCTCCGAATGTTGGATTCTGAGCAATTTTTGGTCGTCAGTCAATTTGTGCGGAACAAACCGTGCACACACCTTTCGTAAGCCCAAATGTTCGTTCAAAATGCGATAAATCAATGTTTTTGAGATGTTCAATTCCATTTCCATGAATTTCAACGATGATTTCGGCTTATTTTTGAAGAATTCTTGCACCGTTTCGATGGAATTTCCGGTGATCACGGATTTTGATTGGCCCACATGTTGATCGTCATTTATGTCCTCACGACCACTTTGAAAACGTTGAAACCACTCATGCACTTTGCATAAACTTCTTTCATTAACTGAAACGTTTCGGTAAAAGTTTTACCAATTTTAAAACAAAATTTAATGTTGACTCTTTGTTCGAAGCTCATTTTCGCACCGATAACACAAACATACTGACACTTGAAACGCAATAACTTCACTTCCAATCAATGAAATGTCATGAAATTCTCACTGGAAAATCGATAAAGATAGCAGATTCCCACCAGTCGACATATAGATGGCGCCACCAGGGGACGCTAGATTCAAAAAGTCCTGTTTACTTTGGAACGCACCTTGTATTCTTACAATCCGAAAATAGACGATCAATCGGCCGAATATCGTGGCAAAAGTGAGCCGAAGCCGAAAATAATCACGTCAAAAATGGAGACTATGTTGGCAGTTTTCTTCAATTATCGACGTGTAGTGCGCTCCGAATTCCTTCCAACCGACCAAACTGTCAACAACAAATAATATTAGAGTGTTATGCGTCATTTGCGCGAAGCTTTTCGTAAAAAAAGGCCGAAATTATGGGCCTTAACTCAAGGTTTTGGCACCACGATAATGCATCATCACAAACTGCATTAATTCTTCGAGAATTTTTAGCCAAATTTTCCAATAATATCGTCCCGCAACCAGCATATTCGCCTGATCTAGCTCCTTATGACTTCTGGCTGTTCAGCAAACCAAAACGACCGCTCCGCAGAAACCGTTCTGAGTCAATTGAAGACATTAAGTGTGAATCGCTATGCGCATTGAAGGCTATTCCGGAAATTGACTTTAACAACTGTTTCGACGGTAGAAAAAAGCACTGGCACAAGTATATTGGGGCCAAGGGGGATTACTTTGAAGGGGATTTAGAAGAATAAATTAACACTGGAAAGACGGGAGCTTAGTTATACCTCTATTGCCGAATGGCAGTCATTTTGATGTGTAGATAACACACATTTATATATATATATATATATATATTGGAAGTGAAGGAGGGGACAAAAACAAGATTAATTAATCCATTTATATGATGTAGAAGAAGTCCCAAAATTATTAATTGAAATTCGAAAGCAGTCAAAATGACTTGCTTAGGCAATCCAATGTTAAGAAGTATAAAATTATGAACAAAGTCTTACTATTTTTTGCTCATAGTAATATTTCATGTTTCTTTTATATATCAATTTCACTACAGTGTAAATAGAATGGTACGAATGAAAGGCCTATCGGAGATTTAATAAAAAGAAGTCGACGCATTGAATGAATTTTCCGCTCCACAGCAACTTATAATCCATTTAAACGTCAAACGCCTGATTCTATTAATTTTTTTTAAATTTTGCCTTGGAGAGATTTCACGCATTCTTCCTGTACTTTTATGATACTGAAATTAAAAAATCGGCTTAAATTTTTTATTTAAATCGAGCATTTTATACTTCTAAATCTATAAGATTATTAAGTATATATACAATATCCGGACTCGTCACGACATATTCATTAATTCGTAAAAGATTTATCAAAGTAGTTCGATTTTATATTCTAATTATATTTTATTTAAACTATTCGCCTGTTAATAATATAAAAATACATATATGTAACTTCATCACAGCGATCGTCAATAGCAAAGCTCCCAAACTGTCAAACGTGTAGCGTAAGGTTGTGTTCACTGATGATCAAACAATTTCCAGTGGCTCAAGTGTACAAATTTCAGGGCCTAAAAGTATGCAATGACAGTTCAACCAGACCGACTGATCAATCAGTAGAACAGTGCAGCCTTAAATATTGATATAGTGACGACATTTAGAATTTCTGTGCAAATTTCGATTAATAACGCACATATGTATATAAAAAGGTTATGCAACCAGCAATAATAACTAATTAATATGATTAGGGAAGGCACCTGAATTTATTCGAAATATGAATTAAACCCTAATTTTGGAACGACTTTTTAACAGTCTCCGAAACTTTATCAGGACAAGAATATCTCGCAGATTTACTATTATCAAAGAATGAGTATTCTTAAAATATTCTGTTGTTATCTGTCAAATACTATATAAAAAACTGGAAAACTTTATAAACCTGATCTAATGCATGCCCTATGCAAATGTGTTACAACAAAAGAATTCTGAAGACTCGCTTATTTCTTCAAATCATTTAGACATAACGAAACATTTTATGCATCTGAATTTCAATTTATTTTGGCTTGCAACCGGAAATGGAACAAACCCCATCAGTTACAGTGATTTCTGAAAAAATTGGGTAGCCTTTAGTAAATTCCATAATCACCCAAAATATCTGATTTTTGAGATACCGATTTGAAATTTTTATCGTCCGTTTCTTACCAAAACGATGCATATTTGTCGCCGATATTGCACTACTATAGCATCTAACGGGTAATCTAAGTTGTGGTAGCCTTTTTCTGACAGATCACGAATGAGTCGTGTCAAGTTGTCATGTTATTTTTGTTAACGCCTGAACAACGTTTACAAATAGTTCAACTTTATTACGAAATTCACGTTCAGTAAAGAATGTGTTTTGAGCGCTTCGCCCAACTTACATTCACCATAATCATTATTGGATAATATTGGAAAGAATAGACCACGTTCAGCACGCAGTAAAAGAAATATAGCTGCCGTAGCTGAGAGTATATACGAAGACCGTGGAGCGTCGATTCGGCGCTAGTCGCAGCAACTAGGACTGACACATGGAACGCCTTGGCACATTTTACGTCGAGAAAGCTTACAAAACACATCTTGCAAGAACTGAAGCCGCTCGACCTTCCCAAGCGACATCACTTCGCTCTATCAGCTCTTTAAAAGTTCCAGGAAGATCCGTCGTTTTCGAGCCAAATTTTGTTCAGCGATAAGACCCATTTTTGGCTCAAAAGGTATGTAAAGAAGCCAGATTTTTTCATTCGCGACTACGAGCAACCTGAAGAGATTCAATTGCTACTATTTCATCCAGAAAAAAATAACGGTTGAACGTCACAGTCAATGGTGTTTGTTATCGCGCCATGACAACCGACTATTTGATGCCTGAAATTGAAGCTCGTTTTGGGCCAGTCGATTGACCACAAAGATCGTGTGATATCACACTGTTAGAATTTTTCCTGTGGGGATATGTAAAGTGTAAAGTCTATGTGGACAATATTGCTTTGATTCAGGCCTTGGAGCAAAACATTACGCGTGTCATTCGCCAGTTATCAGTCGAAATACTCGAACTCGAAATGGATTCGGTTGCACTGAAGTTAACCAGAAGTAGAAAACTATGATTTTTAATAGACAATATTTACTCCAAAACTTATTCAGCAATAAAATACTAATTGTTTCATGTACAAAGGCTTTACTGTTAAGCAACTACGCACCCGTATGTGAGTGCAAAAGAAGTCGTAAAAACACTATAAATTTCTCGCAGCAAGAATATAAAATTGTGCTGGTTCACTGGAGATCAACTCAGCTAGCTGAGACACTCCAACCCAACTAAACTCAGACACTTTGGCTGCTTCCTTTGATTCCGGCGATAAGAGACGTTGAAATGTTTGCTGTCTGTGACACTTGCAATGGCGTGGGGTCAAATTGGGTATACATATATGTAGATATCTATATTGTATATATTTTTGTATGTAAGTATATATATTATATATTTATACTTGTATATGCCTGCATATCGCGCCAAATGTATGCAAATAAAATTCTAAAACCAACGACTCACTGAATTCATAAGAAATACTTTATTTGACCACAATTTGTGTCAAGGGCAACACTGGCAAGCAGGCACCACTCCATATTATATGTCACTTGAGTTGCTGTGTATTTGTTTTAGAAATTTTTTGCGATCATTAAACAGACTGCAGATCTTTATCGCTGATATTCCAAATAAACGTACGCTCTCACATAAAGAGCAATTGTGGACTTGAGGACTTGTAATAGAGTTGTTGCTGTAGCTTTTGTTGACATTTAAAGCGTTTTATTGCAAGCTCAGCATGAGCTATTTATTGGCGGTTTTGTGGTGTTGGCGGTTCAAATTTTTTCGTACAACAAAAAATTTCGTGTTTCATGGAAATTAATTAAGTTTTTCGTGTTTACTTTATGTTTCATTCATTAACGCTTGCTGTTGCGCACAAAAACAAAACAAAAAGAAGATTGGAGTCATAAAACACCCGCATGTCGGAGATCGTTTTTATTCTAGTTTCTTGGTTTTCGGTCTGGGCGCGCCTCTTAAAATTGAAATATAAACTTTTTTAATACAACGTTTACAAATTGCATTGCAAATAAAGGAAAACAAGAAAATATAAACAATTTTTAATAGGTTTTTGGTTTGGCGGTGGCTTTGAGGCGACTATTGAACTTGCTGCAATCATTAAATTCGGTAGTAGGTGGCACATTTCACACCCAAAAATAAATATAGAAAAATTTGAACGACTTTATATGCAGCTATAGCATTCTGTTCAATGTCAAGGTCAATGATTTTTTCACGGTAGTTAATTTATTGAATTTTCACACCTACTGTCAGGTAAATATGAACACATCGGCGAGCCTTTGAATTATACTAAGCAATAAATTAAGTTTCAGTATTATTTGTTGGGCAAAATATATACCATTAATTATCTTATTAATATACATAAATGTTTTCACATATATATACATATATATTTAAACTATTACACACAGTTACTTGGATATCTATTAATATTTACGATCGCTTACTATTTCAACTTACAAATATACTACATATTCCATACTTTTTATTGCCTTCTAGTGTGAAATGTTGTAAATTGATTTTCTCGCAGTTTAAATAACATAATGAATTATGTTGCACTAAACTGCATTTGAGTTATTTGCCATGCTTGATTTAGTTGGCGCTAAAGCGTTTTAGATAGCTTTGAACAGAAACAACCGTTCGCTCGCGTAAATTAATTATTTGATTAATTGCTTTTCATGTAAGTGTTTCGGTGAAAAAATGTTTGGAATGCCTTTCAACGGTAGCTCGATAAGCACCATAAAATGTAAACTAGAATCTTAAGGTCAAATGAGTGTTATGCAGTACTCGTAGGAGATACTAAAGTGTGAGAGAAGTGAGAGAAAAATTATAATAAATTTTTTTGTAATAAAACATGTGGACTTTTTATTTCAATGTTAGTATTATAAGATTTTATACGTATAATACATTGTGACAAAAAATCGTACATAAAACGCAAAATATTTATATTGCCGCCTTCAAAGAAATCCCCACCGGATGTAATGCACTTATGCCAACGATTCATTATGTAGGAAACTACACTTTACATAAGTACTGTTTGGAATGGCCTTCAACTCCTTCAGCGAATTTTGTTAAAACAAAAACTCTTCGATCGGCTGAAAACGGGTTCCACGGAGCGACAATTTCAGTTTTTGGGAAGAAGAAAAAATCACACAGAGCCAAATTTAGTGAAAACGATGGTTAATCGATGGTATCTATGCATAGTAATTTTGGCTTAAAATTTGGTCACAATCATGGCTCGATGCGATGGTATATTATCATCGTGTAAAATCCAAGAATTGTTCTTCCACAATTCCTGCTGTTTTCGACGGATGTTCTCTTGTAAATGCCTCAATACGACCAAATAGAACTTCTTATACTACTTTCCTTCCATTGCGATGACTATTGACTTGTTTGCATGTCAAACTCATAAACTCGTCCAGAACGAGGCATGTCTTCAACGATCTCTCGACCGTCCTTGAATGCTTTGTACCACTCGTAGGCTTGTGTGTTTTGATAAAACTGAAACACTGTACGCCTTTCCAGCATTCGCAAAACACTACTGAGGGGTACCGACTTGATCAGCTGTTGCAACTGGTTAACAGATCGCGCTTATATTTGACAGGGTAATTAAGGACAGTCCTACCAACCGGATGATTTTTTGTCACAATGTACATAGAAAAGAATTGGCTTCTAACTTGAGCACATCGTAGGATTGGAAGTCGATATTCTAAAGTATATAGAAATGTTTTTCTAAAATTTCCTTCAATATATTCAAAGAAGAACAAGTTTTAAATAGAATGCGGTGCAAAGTCAATAATACATACATATATTTCTCTTTCATTTTATCGGGAGTAAAAGATATTGAGAGAGCTACTACACATTTACAGACAGGAGAGCGTGAAGAAAAGTTAGATGTTGCTCGTTGTTTCAGTTCTAGGTCTCAATAATATAAAGCTAACTAATGGAGGCAGACAGATTCTTAGCAGGCACCGACTATTTGCAAGTAAAAAACAGAAGAAAAAATTGGTTTCTCCTCGAATATTTAGCTCTAACTCACATCTGGCAAAATATCCTTTGCATTTGAGTGTCCTGAAATAGTATTTGGGTCATATTTTAATGAACCGAAACAGACATGCACAGTTTTACAGTTTACAGACTTTACAGTTTCCAGTGGTCCCGCAGTGAACGGGCACCTAAACAAATCTAATACGGAAAAAGTTTTATGCTTTTGCTAAAGAAGTCGTCAACTCCTTGACTAGCTTTGAGGGCATAGTCAGCCATCCGTTCTACTAACGGAGTGAATACCTCTCTGAAGGAAGCTGTAGTTCGAAGTAGTATATCTGCTGCTACCTTGGCTACCATCATCTCCGATTGAAAGACGATGCAGAGGTTTAGTAAGCTGACACTGGAGTAGATGGAGAGCTCCCCACAGAAGGCCTCACCACTTACCCACCAAAACACAAAAAAAAGATAATTTGAAAAGTTTAACAAACAACAAACAGATTCTTATGACAATCTAAAGAAAAATGAAGCCTTGTTAAATGCAAAAGTAGCTATTGATCTTTAATAATTCCGCTAGTTGAGAGCTGCTGAATTACCCAAACTGTGCGGATATATTTTATTAGTACTTCTTGTCACAGATAATTAATAAAAACATACCATTTCCTTTTTAATAACATTCACGATTGATAACAATGAAATATAAGCTAAAAAACAAAAAAAAACGAAAATCAAAAGAAACTCAAACAAAAAACTGTTTAGCTGGCGAAAAATTTCACACGTTTGTACTTCCACACTCTCAAATTCGTGCAACAAAAGCACAAAGTGGTACAGTAGAGATCGCATTGTTTGTTGCTCTCTTATGGTCCGCGTTTTACTTCAATCTCTGTGCATGTTGCAGGTATTGCTTCCGAGCACATTGACTTGGAGAATGCAGTCTCTAACAGCAATGCAAATGAATAGTGATTGCAGAAAATGTAGAGCATAAAAGAGCAGGAAATAAAGTAGCAGCGCCAAATCTAATACATACAAATTCATTGGAAAGTCAACAGTCATTGCAAAGAAAGCGCATGCAGAAATAGAGATTTTAGAGGGTGATCTTGGTGAAATGTTTCGGTACAACTCTTTATTACTTCAAATTTCGCAATAAGCAGCAGGTGAACATACCGCGAGAACGAAACTTCCCGAAACGAATAGTATTTAGACGGCAAATACAGCTTTAGCAGCATATAGATTAAAATAAATAACGCTGTTGGAGCGTGGAAATATTCCTCATTGAGAATTATTATCTTGTCACGATGAGTGAGCCCATTGAGTGCAATGATCCTGATAACGATGCCGACAGTTGCTTTCGCCGGTAAGGTTGAAGGTGAGTACCGAAGCTGAAACAATTCTTCTGTGAAGGAGTAAATAGTACCTGCTACACATGCTAGTGACGGTTATAGCGTGAGTCTGTTTTGGAACAGGCTGCTCGTGTTATTAACGTCTATTGTTATCGCAGATTCTTAGGCCAAGTTGGCCATCTTTCACCCATCTTTCTGACGATAATTTATTACCGAAATCACTAAACTATCAAGAAAGCAAGTAAATCCAAAGATGCAAAGTTTGTTCTAATGTTACTGCAATACATTTTAAAATGCAACAATTCTTAAGGCGAGCAAATAACATGGTTTCTCAAAATAAAATCCCGAGTTTCTATGCCCCATATTTTACTCGTTTTAAAGCTTCTACCAATTAAATGGTTCGTTATCGGATAGGAAAACTAATCTAAAGCATTCGGTTAATACAAAAAATTCAACTTTGTTAACTAGCCAACATCAATCCATTCTGCGCCAACCAGGCAATTGACAGTGAAGAATTAAGTCTGCTCTTCACATGAAATAAAGAACAAATCTATCTTTCTTTTACCAAAATTTGTCATTTCGAACGGAACATGGAAATCCTTTGAATTAGAGGTTCGATGAAGGAAATCGGTCCATGCATCAACAATATAATGAATTTTTTGATTCTAGTTAAATTTATGCTGAAAACATTCGTCAATGTGTGCGTTATCTAATAATGTGTAGAAGTTCACGCATGTGAGGAAAGTTCGCTGAGCGCCATTCACTTGCAAGTGGCCAGAAACGATTATTTCACATACGGATCAAGCAGCTCACGACTCCCGGTTTTAGACCAAGTATCCTCCGGGTAGCCATAAAAACAACCTTTTGTAGGCGAAACATTCCTCCCTGTGCTGGCCTTGAGACCCGCCACGTAAAACACCTCCAATAAAAAGGGCAAAACAGCCTCGGATACTGACCAGATATTCACCATGCGCCAAATCTTGGAAAATATACGTTAAAAATAGAATCACATACCACCTCTTCGTCGATTTTAAAGCTGCTTTTGACAACACGAAAAAGAAGCTGTCTTTATGCTGCTATGTCTGGATTTGGTATCCCCACAAAAATATTACGGCTGGGCAATACCAAAAGCTCCGTCAGGATTGGGAAGGTACTTTCCGAGCCGTGCGGTACCAAACGAGGTTTCGTGCGACTTCTTCAGTCTGCTTCGGGAGAAAATAATTCGAGCTGCAGAACTTAATCGAGCAGGTACAATCTTTTATAAGAGTATCATTGGCTTTACCAACCGCATCGTGCGTTCTGCTTTCTATGGTGTTCTGGAGCTGAACAAATCAAACAAACAGTCGTCGCACTCGCCTCTCGGCTCCCACGTCACTATTGACAGTCATAACTTCGAAGACGTAAATAATTTTGTCTATCTTGGAACCAGCATTAACACCAACAACAATGTCAGCCTCGAAATCCAACGCAGAATAACTCATGTCAACAAGTGCTTTTTTCGGACTGAGTAGGCAATTGAGAAGTAAAGTCCTGACTCGGCGAACAAAGATCAAAATGGCATAGTTCAGCGAATTAAGAGACAGCGGCTGCGCTGGCTAGGTCATGTCGTCCGAATGGATGAAAGACCAGGTGGAGAAGGACCTGGCTTCGCTTGGAATATCTAATTGGCGCAAAACAGTGAAAAGGAAGAAGGACTGTCGCACTGTTGTAAACTCAGCTACAACCGCGTAAAAGCTGTCTACACCAATAAAGAAGAAGAAGAAGGATAAATGGCTTAATTTAAAAGATGTTTCACTGCAAAATGTAATTTTAGACTGTGTTTCGGTATAATCGGTCCATATTCTGCATCCGAACTTAGCTCTTTCCTACTTGTTTCACAAGTGTTTGAACAACTTAACAACTGTGGCGTTCACACTTTTCAATTAAATTGAACTAAGTAAACAAAATGTAAGCACAACTGCAACTGAGACTATTGTAACGGCAACGTCATGCGCACTTATGTGCAGCGCCCACTGTAACTCGGTCGCGGCGGCTGCGCGCATTACCCACACAGCTACCTGTCACCGCAAAACACGTGCGCTTGCTGCGCTGCAACGCGGACTTTCAGTTCGGATCAGCAATCAGCCGTCTAAGCTGCAAATCAGTTGGATTTGTGGCTTAGAAGCAAACGGAGGAAGTGATTTTCAAGCACACAAAGTGAAGTTGTGAACTAATTCTTGCACAAAACCATACGGAAATCCAATTGTAAGTGGTTAAGAGAGTTAAAATATGAAATTTTCGTGGGTTTCATTATATAGTTAACAGTGTGAACTAGGTAAGTTAACGGTATGGTACTTTAGTGCATTGCAGTTAAAAAGTGCGTGAAAAGTGTAAAATTAACTAATATTTGAAAATTTCTAAAAAAGGAATAATTTATTATTTGCAACAACAATAAAGTTCATCTTTGTGCCGTTGCCGTGTAATATAATCAACAACAACAAGCTGTGCGCTTCAACAGTACAATTATCATCACATTTTCTCAACGGTAAGTACAAAAGTCACAATATTAAGTCATTTGCTTTACATACATACATATGAACATATGTATATTTGTATATCTGTCTATTTATATATCCGAGTCCACTTAAATGGCGACAATATTCATTCATTTATACGCAGGTCTCCAAGTGGTTCCCAGACTCAATAATGTTTTTGCCCCCCATTTCGTTGTTTTCTGCAATTTGTTGTTGTTGCTGTGTTTTCTATCGCTAGCAATTGTCAACCCACGCAAATTTGTTTGCATTTGTCTGTTGAATGCGCATTTCTCGCCTTGAAGGTAAACATGGAAATATTATAAAATAAAAGTTACTTACGAACATTGCGATGCAAAGCAATACAAACATATGCAAATAAACACCTATAGCTATATTTCTATATCTTTCACATACGCCTGAGCTTCTCAAGCTGACATATGTATGCTATTTACCTTATATGTTTGATTGTAATTGCGGTTACACTTGAGTATAATTCAACTTGCAATACTTATTTGTATTGAATTACTCACGCATTACATAATTACAACTTGTAAATACCAAGTATAATTGATTTTCGAAATTTCACACCCACTTCAAAAAGTCTCGGAAATTTTTCAGTAGCATCACACATAAATAAGTATAAATATTGTGATTCAAGTGAGCACCTAAGTATATATTTAATGCCTTAGAAGTTAATACTTAGCAAAAAATATAATCACGAAAAATTGAACAACGTAATCAAAAAACTAAAATAAAACAAGTAAAAAAAGTCCAAGCTCAGCTGTAACCGAATATTCTTTTGCAACTCGCAAGGATAAAATCTGCCATCAACTCTATATTAAAAGTCAGCTGGATATTCGAAAATCCTGATATTAGTTACAAGGGGGCTGGGCCAATTTTTCGCCTGATTTTATCTAATTTATGCACAAAGATAGACCGTTAGGCACAGCAATCCCCGCGATATTTTTCCCCGCTCTTTTGACACTTCTCTTCAAGAAGGTACAGTAAGCAACAAGTCAAACTTATTAAAATTTACTACCGAAATTCGGAGTCAGTGACCTCAACTTTAAGAGCGCCATGAACAATTTATGGGCATCATAATCGTCTTGTCAAATCAGCAATTGAGCGTCTAATGGAAAAATTTGAATCCACAACCACAGGTCATGCTAGCATTCCATGCGAGCCGGACGAGCATTAGTAACGCCAATACATGCAGGAGAGTAGGCAAGGGAGCCACCTCTGCTTCTGTCGAGCCTTATCTAAAACTTTTTTTTATATATCTAGGAGCCACGATCTTGGAACAGTAATTGTATAGGAATAATATCAATTTCACAATATCCTTGAGTCATGTAAGCGATGCGAAAGACACCATGACAACGCACAAAAAACAGTTTTAATATTTTAAGAAATAAAATCATTTCTTCTTCGGAACTCCTTAATTATGTACATATGTATATAAAGAATAAGATTAAGTCAGTAATTATAGTAAAAGTCTTGAAAGTTTGGTAATGGTTCGTTTTCATAAAAAAATAGTAAATCTTGACATGGTCATAGCTGTGGGAGATTTTTGTCAAACTATGAAATATATTCTGAAATTTATTACAGTACCTTGGAAACATCGGTCATTTGGGAGTCAAAAATATATGCATTTAAATTTAAAAAGATCTATTATTTGTATCAATAATTTCTTGTTTATAAAAAAGTCTTACAGCAAAACTGAACTTAGACAACATCTCTTAGAGACACAAAGTATAAAGCGAGACTTGAATATTTATGTACAAGTAAATGAACAGCATACTCATATGTATTAAAACACACATAATTACTGATATTACAGAAATCTGTTTTATGAAACAAGAATAGTAAAAATGGTAATAAAAACAAATACTGTCCCTAAAGAGGCATATTTTACATTCTATTGGCTATTTATAGTGGTAATCGATAGTATTTCATTTTTATTACAATTATTTATTAATGCAATTACAACATTGCTTTATATACTTGTTCATACATCTGTATATACATATGTATGTATGTAATTATTCTGCGCTGCGGTTGTTGCATTTGCGGTTAGCCGCAATCTTGTCCGTGGCACATGTTGCCTTCATTCCTTCATTGCAGTTCAGCTACTTAAGTTCGCAGTTAATCAATTTGCGGAAGAAGAATTCGAACGACGTTTAGGTAATCGAGATGTTGCAAAATATTTATAAATTACGTACTGATTTTTCATTTACATTTATAGATGTACATATATATAATCATATATAACAAATATATTCTATGTCGATAGATATGTTTGTATTAACAAATTGCCGAGTATTTGACAGATTAATTGCAGTTTAGTTAATCTAAATATGACGATTAAGGTTTACTGGTTTGTATGGTCAATTGGAATTTACACTGGCTTCTGAAATATGTATATTATAGAATATGGATCCTGAAGACGATTTAAAGAGCGCATAATCGAATCAATGGACACAGAATAATTCACCAAATCTTTGATTTAGGCGGGGTTTTCAGCAGAGTTTCCATCTTATGAAAAATTTAAGTTGTTTATTTCTTTCACCTTAGAACTTCCGATTCATCGCGCACTCAACCTTTTTCATTCACATATTCAAAATGCAAATTGCAGCTTCAATTTTCACATACAGACTTTGTTTTAGGAAAATAATAAAAAAAATTAAAATTAAAATGGTTTCTATCCGTGGTTTATGAAAAACGGGATGATGCTGCGACGAAAGCTGGCACGGGATCCAGAGAGGCTCTGGTGCTTATTTTTTTGGGCGGTGTAGAGTTGTAGTATGTAGCATCCTGTGTGCATATGTAGGTGTGATGTCTGCGTTTGTGGTGTATGTTTGTGTTTTTTTTTGTGCGTGGTGTCAGCATGAATGAATCGCGTTGGTGTGGTGTATTGTCGTTCAGTGTCGTGCGTTGAGGGGGAGACGTAACTCAACTTGCCAAAAATTATCTTTCACTTTCGGGAAGTACTAGTTAATACTTTAAAGCAGAAAAATAATAGGAATAGTGTTGCCACCAGTTCATAAAATTATAGTATATGTACAATGAAAATGAGGTGTCTAAAAAGCTTTTCGTTAAGTATTCGAGATAACTGTGATTGAGACATATTAAAAAAACGAGTTACAATCTACAAAAAAATGCTGAGTAAAATATAACAAAATAACTATAGCTAGTATAAAAAAAGCTTTAAGGAAACCTTAAAAAGGAAACGTCGGAGACCCTATAAAATATATACCATATAAATGATCTGCCTGACAAGCTATGTTGACTTAACCCTGTCCGTCTGCCAGTATGCGCAACAGTCTCTCAGTTTTTGAAAAATTGACCTGAAATTTTGCAACATCCTTATCTTCCCAAGAAGCTGCTCATTTGTTGGAACCGCCAACTTCGAACAACCACTGTACAATCAAAATTAAGTTCTTGTACGAAAAAGTGTTTTGTTTCACACAGGAAATTTTACATGAATTATTGTCCAAGGCAATGCTCACTGTATCTGTAGAAATTGTTTAGAACGGATCACTATAACAAATAGCTGTCATAAGTACAAACCAACCGATCAAATTTTTTTAGGGACACTTTTTTTTTATTTGTGAGGGTTATTTTAGCTTCGGTTCAACTGAAGTGAACATTTTATTTTTAGGTAGTATTTAGTTTATTCGCCTTGTTTAAATTTTGTTACTGAATTAGTTTAATGAAATCGAAGTGATTCAGCTAAATGGGGTTTATACCTACATACCTATAGGTGGACCATTATTTTTTAGGTTGACAAAAATTTTTTTAAATTTAATAAATAATAATTAACAAGCTTCGACCCATCAAAACTTTGGAGAATAGCGAATGGAACTAAGAATTGGCATAACTAAACAGACAAAAAATAGAGGAAGCTTATCTCATGTTGTGAAGTTTAAAACTGAAATCAACTCTATATTTTTGTTCCTCTACTTTGTTTTTAACAGAACGCAGTTCCAGTTTACAGAACAGAGAAGTAGCGAATCGAAAATAATATATACATGTATGTATGTATGTATTTATGCAAATATGTACATTGTAAATTTTAACAGATTTAAAGAATTTATTAATGACTTTAAGCTGCGCACTTAACTTCCATTCATGCTTTTCACTAATCTGCATAACGAATATGATTATACAAGTTAATTATTTGCCAACAAATTAATTCTTTAGAAATTCTTAGACAATTTTTACCAATATAAACAAAAGCCAGTATACAACTGAAGCTCGATGGTGGGCGTAACATTCATAATTGCTTGTTTGTGCGAATGAGGATAAATGGGCATGGAATTGTGCTGCGAGCAATAGAAATGGCCAATCAATCAATAAAGAACAAGCACCAAACAATTGATGAACAAATTGTCAAGGCAGCTGCGATGAATAGGAGTACTCAATGGAAGTAACAAAAACAAAAACAAATATGTATATTAAAATTTATATACTTTGTAAATTAGCTGTAAAAATATCTGTGGAACCCAACAAAAATTAAAAAATAAATATATACATATGTACATATATACATATATGTATATGTACGTATGGATACATAAAAACAAACAATTATGAAAATTTAAAATAAACAAAGAATAACGACATTTTAATAACGAATGTAAATTTTTACATATTTATGTTTGTCTATCTGTCCGTCCGTTTGTTGACTAACAGCTTTGCATCAATTTGCACTGATGCCATTTTCATTTCCAGCTGTTAGAGTGCCAATGTCAATGTCAAGTGTTTGCAATCACCTAGAAAAGAATATTAAAAACAAATAAAATGTCAATAAACACATATGTACATATGGATGTATACACATACATATATACTATACATAGCATGTAAGTGTATATGTATGTAGCTGTTATATTTGCTTTTAATGCCATTTAAGAGGAAGTCGAAGAATATTGCACAGATATGAACATAACAAATAATCGTAAAATGTTGTTGCTACAATGGAAAAATAATAAAAGAAAACACACGCACGCACAAACATAGTGGCTATATACATACATATATGCTATATGTTTATTTGTTGCATAGAACATATTAAACGTTGCAGTCTCAAGTTCAAGGTCAGTGATGCAATAAATTTACAAGTGCACTCGCAGCATTTCAAATGGTTCACAACAACAATGCATTTACTAATGCCAACAACTTAAGTCAAGTGAGTGTGTTCTGGAATAATGCACTAACTGTATACATAGTAGATATACACACATATTTGTGAGTGTGTGCGCAAAATTGGCTCAGTTAGTTGTAGGTGTTGCCGCTAATTGCAAAGGCAAAACATCGATACTTACGAGTATTGACCATATTTGCGGTTGCACACTTACAAAGACCTCGCTGGTGTGGGTGGAAGAAAATTAAATGAGACATGTATTCAAATTTACATAATGTATGTTCAGCTATATCAAGTGCTTTTTTGAAATTTCGGTTACTCAAATCACATTACTTCGCTTAATAAAAAGCTAACACACAAACTGGAAATAAAAAGTAACAAGAAAAGAACTAAAAAATTTTGTTTCCAAAGCCTGGAAGTCTTCGTACGTATGTACATATATGAACGCAATGTACAAATGTATATAATGTACATATGTATATATTTCAAATTCATTGATACACCAATGTAAAAAGAATAACCACCGCTATGACGGCAGCCGCACTTAGCACTAAAACTTAAATTTACCAATCAATTTTGATGGTTAGTTGCATTATAAATATATATATTTCACTATTTTCTTATTCAACATTAAAATTCAATCAATTAATAATAAGGATTCACCAAAAATAATTGTAAAATAAATAGTTTTGATAAGAAAATGCAGCACTTACCTCTTCTCTGCCGACGCCAATCGGTTTCCACTAATTATCTGCTCGTAAACACATTTATATTCAAATTTAAAATCACGCAGCACGCAGCTTCTTCTCTGCCGGCACATTTAACTTTAAAAACATTAAAAATTGATAAAGCTAATTGAAAACCACAAATATATTTATTATATCATACGATACCGAAACTTTTATATAAAACACGGCACTTAACAACATTTAATTTTAATTTCAAAATCACGCAGCGCGCAGCTTCTTCTCTGCCGGCAGCAACTGGCTTGCACAAATAAATTTGTAAACACATTTCACTTTAAAAACATTAAAAATTGATAAAGCTAGTTGAAAACCACAAATATATTTCACATATCACCGGATTCCATAACTTTTATGTAAAACACAACACTTATTAACATTTAATTTCAAATTAAAAATTTCGATGCAGGCAGCCTCTGCTCGGCCGCTAGACTTCGGCTTGCAACGACCTTTAAACACATTTCGCTGCGAACAAACTACTTTTATCACTTTAAAAGCACAAATATATTTAATATATCACTCGATTTTGTAACATTTAACTAAATAACAACTATTTACTAAAGTTCTAAATTAAACGACGGCGCACACAATATATTCGCGAATTTGACTAATTAATTTTGGCATGTCACAGCAGTTATTTACATGAATCAGCTGATGTTAGGAAGGGCTGCATTAGCGGCTTTGCTTATTGATGTTATGAATGCGTGTAAGGGATGCAAAAAAGAACCGGTTTAACAGGTGAATTAATTAGTTTAATTGTTATGCGCATATAAACATGCACATATTTTGTATATGTATGTATATGTATATGTAAGTGTTTTATTATGTATTGCTTTGTTATGTGTTTTTATCGTATTAAAAAAATGTAATAAATGACTTTTCTATTTTTGAAATTTAATTTTTTTTTTGTAATTTTCGTTTTTTTATGATTTTTTATAAAAAAATAAATTTATTATTTTTTTAAATTTAAATTAAAAACTTGTTTACAACTATTTTTATGTATATGATGGATAACATTAATAAATATATATTCAAAAATATTCTTATAAATAAATAATAAAAAATAATTAATTATTTTTTAATACATAATTATATAAATCTGGTTTTTTCGATTTGTAAATATAAAATAAATAATAAAAAAAAATTATTTTTATTTTTTTAAATGTTTAGTTTAATCAATTTAGTTTTTCCGACCAGTAAATATTCACGTTTCGTTAAAATATTAGTTGTAGAGTTTAATTTTTAACATTTCGACAAAAAAAAAGTATTTTTGAAGGGTCTATTCCAAGGCCAGAACCCTTTTTTTATTAAACACGATAAATTTTAGTCTGTTATTGCAATATGAAAAAGACATGACACTTGGCCGAGGGGCGTTAGAGAATTACTCTACAATGCATGAAGTAAAAGAACATCAGAAGTCTAAAACACGAACTCTGACGAATCTAATTGATCCAAGAGATCGATTCCAGCAACTAGTAGCGACTTTTAGTAGACACTGTTTTATAGGTTTTATCTCCGCAGAAAATCGAAATCACTGCAGTAGTGGAGGTCTAGTGATCGCTAGTAACCAAAAAAGTATTTATTTTTTTATTTTTCTAAAAGTTACTCTTGTACTTTAATATGTGATATTCCCTGAGCTGAATTCAAACATATTTACCCACATAAACAGTTACATTCAAATATCAAGTATAATTTCTGGACACACAATCAACTCAGCCAACATTTTTTCCACTAAATCAAGTGGGTGGCTGCCCACTCTTCTCAAATCCGCTTATGTTTTCAACAATCTAACACACTACAAGTGCTGGTACAGAAATTCAAATTCATTCCGCTACCATCTACTTCTCCCACAAGTTCACATGTCCCGGAAAAATGATGGATGATGATAAGTGAATGAATTTATTTCTGCCTCCCTACACGAGCACAGCCAGACTGCAAGCCAAACATTTGTTTTAGGATTTTTTCTTTCATTTTCCGAATGCGCGCTAAAAACATGCATATTGTCTTATCAAAGCGAATTTCATCAACGCTGCGTGGAATTCTGCTTTTCTCGCTTTTGGCAACAACACATTTAGCGGTAAGTACAGGTACAAGCACCCAGCGTCTGGTCGACGGCACAATTTCAACTGCCAGTTTTCCATATTTCCATATTACTTGGACTGCTTTTTTTCCTCTCTTCGTTCCCTTTCCCTTGTGCCCGTTCGTTCTAGTAGCCCCGAATGCAAATTTCCAAGTGCCGGGCAGCCACGTTTTTCGTATTTTCCTCGCATGCTACACACCGCGCTCTGCTCTTGAACTTCTCGCGTTGAAAGAGTCAAAAATGGAATTTTGGTTTTACTTAACCCAGAAAATGAAATTGGCAACGGCTTTTCAATTTCCTGTGTGCCTCTGTATGCTTGCTGATAATCTTGTTTGCAGCATGCTGTTGTTGTTGTTAGTTTGTATGCTTTGTTCACATGCGTCTTCAGTGCGCCCCAGCGTGTCCTTGGGGCAAATCGTGCGCAATTGTTTACCAAAAATTTGTTCAAAGCGATTACATATGCTAAGTAATTTTTCACTGCAATGAGGTGAGGGAAAGTAGTCCAAGAGGAATGCGTTTAGCGACCAAGATAAATAAGTGAGCATGGGTTGTAGTTATTTTTGGATTTGAGATATTTGGTATTTATGCCATATGCTTTTTGTTTATATATTCTTGATGAATCCATATTTATACCCTGATCGATCAAAAGCAAGTCCTTGTATGGAAAACCTTTTTATTTGTCAAGATATCATCACGAAAATTGACATAGAACCAAGAGATTGGGTTAGGTTAAGAATTTAAGATGACCATTGATTATAAGATCCTTTAAGCCCATCACAAATTCATCAAAGCGACTACTAGTAGTTTCAGATATTTCTTCGTGCTCACCCAAACTAAGACTGCCGAGATGTTTTAACCGCACTTTTGGGAGGGGTGTACAATGGAAGTGAAAGTTACCTGATCTTTTCATCTAACCTTCTTCTATACACCTTTGATAACTGTCGTCCGATAAGATTTTTAGACCTACCGCATAAATCTCTATTGGACAATGTTCAATAAGAACTCCTACGATTGCAGCAAGATGACCTATACTAAAGACTAAGCACTCCAGAAGATATCCTACGTTCATCTCGAAGTCTCACAAAGACTGGTCGGCGATCAACGTCTATTAATCGACCGTGAGGTCCATAGGTCCAGTGCCAGAACGAAAGATGGCGCCGGAGATACAACTCGTTTCTATTCCGACGTTAGCTAGGCAAAGGTGCCAATATTGGTAGCTCATCTTTTTTGCAGCTACCGGCGATTCCGCTATAACCAGATACACAAACGATACTGATAGTGAAGTAGCTTAATGCTATTTCTAGTGAGGAGAGACACTCAATGACTAAATTTGAACGCCCAGTAAGCGAGTTTACTAGGGCTGAGGTCGCTAACTTGCCGCTCTCCTGTCGGAGTGATAGAGGCCGCAGCTCAGCTTCTGCTACCTTAAAAGCTGGCATTTCTGAGTGAAAAACACTAGAATGGTCCGGTAGCCTAAAGCTAAGTTTGACATTTGTTTTCTTGTAGGAAAATCGCACTCAAATTTTCCTTTCTAGCTTCGACCCCCCCGTGAAAGGGGTCACTACGACTTTTCTCTTGGGATTTCTCTCCGTCCACATAGCAGATTAAAAGCCTCCAGGCGTAGTCTCTGTGATACAATGCTACAAGTTTTCAGGGATGCAGTTGAACGGGGAGAGGATTTCAGCGTGGTCTTCTTTAAACTCCTTCATATGCCCTCGAAAGTCGAAATTATTTTTGACGATTTCTTAAATAACTTTCGTGATAAGTAATAGAAAATTCTAAATTTTTCTCAGTGTACTCGCTACGCTAGCGCACACGTCACATATAGAATTCCGTAAGATTAAATCGATAATCAACAAATTATTATACAATAAAATACGCAATTAAAATAATTTACATATTATCTTAATTTGATCGATTGAGCAATAACAGTAGCACATATTTAGAAACAAACAACAACAGTGCACAAAATAAACATTGAGTTACCTTAAATGATGATGCCACATTTTTTTGTCTTCCATACAATCGTATACTAAGTAACTAAATACCAATATGCAGAAGCATTAAATGGGGTGTATAATTAATTGTTATTAATTATTGAGCAAACTAGAAAAATGTCGTCATCGATAAACAAAATTTACATAAATAATAACAAGGCAAGAACATAAATTTGATGGGTGATGTCAATAATAACGCAAAAAACGGCACATGCTTCAAATTATATACATTAGGGTGATACTTATTGAATAAAAGGTAAAGTGAACATATTTTCGCATATCAGGAACATTAAAGTTTTAAGAGAAGGGAGCAAATCTATTCTTAAACTCGAAGTCATCTAACGCGAAGCGCAGAAAACGTGCTGTTTGAACTGCGTCCGACCATAGTGAGAGGGATGATGGATGAGTGGGATTCTTTGGAAAGACTTAGATAGAGTTATACAGGCTCACATTGCAGGCAGATAGACATAAGTATATTTGGTATGTCGGAGCCTGAATAGGTAGAAGTTTATTCTGCTTCAGTATCCAAAACGTTGCCAAGGTTTGTTGACGTAATCATGGAACGACCTCTAGGAGGCGGATTTATTGAAAACTTTCGAGTAGACACTACTTAGAGAGGGGTATATTGTGTTAATTATACGGAAGCATGCAGATCTCACTATGAAGAAGACGGGAACCATAACGAGGCATCCTGTTATCGTAAGAAATGTTTTTTTCTGAAATGTATGAAGCTTCTTCTACGTAGTTAATGAACAGGCGTCTTTGTATATTACTAAAAAGGTTTCTCTACCTTTCCAGGGTCTGCCGGCTGGCGGCTTGAGGATTTTGTTACGGCTCTGTACGTTGGTAATAATCCCGGTCATTTAAGAAGTCCAAATCTAAGGGTTGTTAACATTTGGAATTATAATGTCATTGACTGTGAAATTAAGTTCTACCCTGTACTCCTTCGTTCAATTCGTGAATATGAGCGCTATGGATTTAGAAGGGGAAACTGTCAGGCTCCTTGCATAGAAAAAGCGAAGCGAGATAGCTTTACTTTAGATCATATGCCAATAATTCAATTACCTATTACCATATTGAGATATGAGTTCCTCTGGTGGTTGCGGGAGTTTCGATATATTTAACAGTAGTAGAGAGAGGACACGACTCCCAAAACATTTTAAAATTTTGATCTAAAATTTACAGTTAACTAAGCCCCTGGGCTATGCCATGATCGGGAATATCAGAAATAACTGCTTTTTCTTAATATACATTTGGAAGCTTTCACCTGAGCGTTGCAAGTCTCAAAATTCTTCTGGTCCCAGATATATTCCCAGAGATCTAGGGAGATTCCTTCGAAGTTTCATCCGTTTTTAGTTGTTCGTTGTTAACTTTTCATTGCCAATTCCTCATTAAAATCGAGTTGTTGGTACTGTTTGAAGGATGATAAGATAGAATTCTTGAAAGCCTGCTCCAGTTACGCCTTTGTGAAATAAGAAGAACAACTTGGAGTCGAAACAAATCGCCTAAACAGCTTTATGATGGATGCAAGGCGCTGAGTTGACGTATCCAAATTCAGAAATTTTTTGGTATTGCAAAGGACTTGTCTTTAGATGTCCCCATCTAGGGAACAGCAGTCTCAGAAAAAGTTAACACAATCTATAAATTTATTATTTTTTTGGGAATATGAATAAGAGCAGATAAATTGAATATTTTTGGTCTTCATTGTGTAATCTGGACTTTGACATCGTGAGACACCTTTACATACGCCTTAATCAACTCCTTTTACGACCAAAATTAATAAAGATATAATTTCTTCCGTACGGTATTATATTTTAAGAGGTAGATGTTCCGTAAAAGTGGTGTTCAAATAATATAAGGAACACCCTAATGTACATAATTAGTCAGTATACCATAAGTACATCAACATTTATGGAATTGGCTATAAAAATAGTTTCATGCGAATTAAGTAGTTAATTGCCAGTGGCGTTAGCTGATAGCTTGATCTCATAACATTATAAATTCAGTTATTAAAACTAAAACAAGCTACCAAAAACTTAAACTCAGCATACAACATTCTAATTAACAAGATTCGGGCTGAAAGAGTTAGAATAAAAGCAAACAAGTTTTTATGGCGCTTAAAATGCTTGAAGCAGACCTTTTGGCTCATGGAGCATGAGTACGCTGTTAGAGCAGTTTAGAAAAGTCAGTGACCAACGCGGTAAAAATAAACAAGCACACGAGTTAAGCAGTACTTAAAATTCAGACACGTACTAGCAAGGGTTAAATGCTAAATTAGCCGTTAGCTAAGGCAAGTAGGCATGCGCGAGCAAAGCGGAAGAGTTGAAAGAACTTTTGCAAATACTAAACATACATACATATGTACATACTAGGCAAGCCATAATTTTTTCCGTTTAGGTACAACGTATGGTGCGTAACGTAAATATGTACTTTAATGTGTGTACCCACATAGGTACTATGTCGAGCTACCGGTCTTGGAGCGCCATAGGCGCGTATCGGTCGTCGCTTTGATCACAAACAACTCAACCAGCCAACTGCTAACTATTAGCATACTTAGTAAACAATATGATTTCATCTGTTTGTATGTATTTATATTATCGAAGTACCGTTTACGTCATACCCCAATTAATTTAAATACGTCAAATTTGTTTTGTCTGAAAACCACGGAGATTATTTGCTGTGATCTCAGATTTTATGGCTAATTAATGCAATAAATAGCTTAATTATGTTTCGCATACAACATTTCCATAACAAATAAAATACTAAAACAACAATATACAAAAGCACTAATTCACAAAAGCCAATTATGTTGATAAAACATCACCTGTGCGCGCGCCTGTGCTGCTTAGGAGCATTTTTGCGGTGGCGCATGCGCACACGTCACTTCTCATGCAAATTTATATACATTGTACAACTCACCTGGTATAAGTGTTTATATGCTGGTGGGTATGAAATGCAATTATGCAAATTAGAATTCCATTGTATTGACTCAGTGCCTGCATAACTGCGCATGAGTAAAACTGTCTGCTATTTGTCTGCCTAATCGTTAATTTATTAACTTAACTGTATTATAAATATGAACGTCTATGTTATGCCATCTGCTTGCATTGTTAAAAAATATTATTAAATAAAATATTTTACTTCATAAATACAGATATGCGATTATAACTTTTGTTGGGATTAGGAGTGTGGCGTCCACACTACTTATTTCATATGTGTATATACAATTGTACATATGTACATATGTATATATGTATGTACGTCAATTTTAAATGAGGAATGTTGAGAGTCAGAGAAATTGGCATTAGACTAACAATAGTGATAATTGAAACTCTTTCCCAATCTATCCAAACAGAAGTTTTGTGACAAAAAAGTACCCGAAAATTTTAAATAAAAACCAAAATAATAAATTATTCATCAATACTTATTTCGTCGCTTTCAAAATAGTCTCCACCAGATATAATACACTTATGCCAACGATTTTTCCAGTCTTCGAAACACTTTTCATAAGTACTTTTTGGGAGCCTTCAGCTCCTTCTGCGAATTTTGTTTTATCTCCTTGATCAACTGAAAACTGTTACCACGGAGCAGCAATTTCAATTTGAGGAGCCAAATCTGGTGAATACCGTGGTTGATCGATGGTATTCATGGCGTTTTTGGCTTTTAATTCGGTTTTCGTGTAAAATCCATGAATTTTTCTTCCACAATTCCGGCCGTTTTAGACGGATGTTCTCACGCAAATGCCTCAATCGACCAAATCGAACTCCTTATTGACCGTCTGTCCCTCCGGAACAAATTCAGGATGCCACAAACCGCGAATATCGAAAAAAAATTATCATCATCTAAATTTTTGAGCGGCTTTGGCGTGTTTTTTTTTGGACTCGGTACGTTTTTTCCCTCCATTCCGATGATGTTTTTGCATGTTAAACTCATAAGCCCATGTCTCATCAGCAGTTGTAATGCTCTCCATGAATTGAAATTCGTTCGATCAAGCATGTCAAAAGAGATCTGTTTACCGTACACTGATTCCATCTTTGATGCCAAATTTCATATTTCTGGCGCTTTTATTTAAAGATTGAACTTGTTTTTAACCATTATAAGGGGAGTGGGTAGGATTATAATATGAATGCACCCATTTTCGCAGAAGGATAAGGATGCCACAAAGATATTCTCTAAGCAAATTTAGATGATAAATATGTGCATTAAAATTCTTAAGTTCTTCGCCTCAATTTAAAAAAAATTAATTTGCCATAGATGTATTTCCCTAACGGAATTCGTTGTATTAAACAACTAACAGCCTTGTTTCTTATTGTGGAGCATGGTTATGGTACTTTATAGGTTTTCGATTAATGTCGTTTTTGTGGGCATGACAATACTCCTATTCCGCTCATCTGAAAAACCAACTCTACTTAGGTGCCAAGGAATTTTGTACCAAGTTTCATGAAGATAACTCAATTTTTACTCAAAGTGTCTCTTGCACCGAAGCATGGACGTACACACAGACATTCAACTGGGTTTCATCTCGTCCCGTCATCCTGTTCGTTAATATATGTATGTACTATATGTATATAACTCTATATTCTCGCTTAGTTATAGGTGATATAAACAACCTTTTGGTGAACAAATCTGTAGTAAAAATGTTGATTGAAATGGTCACCTTTTGCTTTCACACAAGACCTCAAACCATTCCCTATTGATAAATAGCAGCACGCACAGACTCTATAGGCAATGCCTACGCTGCTCGAACTAAAATTTTTTTAAGACTCTCCAAATTTTTGTAGGTTATTCCAAAAGACATGTTCTCCATCTCTACAAATTGTTATAGAACAAATTGAAATCTGGACTACCAGACGTCAAATAAGTTTTAGCTATGAAACCAGGAATATAGCATTTAAGCAACTGTTGGTGGTTTGGGTTTGCATTGCGTGCTGGAGCAGACACTTACCGGAAGATAAAATACTCTCTATGGAAGAGAGAATTGCGTAACTGCTCTACCACGCTTTCCCAAACATACTGCTGGCACAGTTTTGTGCCAGTTTTAACCCATTTTTCATCGAAATAAATAGTTGTAAGGGCTGTACAGGACTTTCCCTATCAAAACATCAGTTGGACGGTGACTACAATAACCCTTGGAATAGCATTTTATTCGGCTTTGTGAGTTTTTGCGAAAATTTTGTTGCTTTGACTTTCAAAAATTACTTGAACAGAGAACATTTTTTCATCTGTAAAATCATGTATAAAGCCGCTTCCTATTAAAATTATCTCGAATAAGTCTTGACATATCTGATACATACAGGTATTTCCTTCACAGTATCTTTAAAACTTCTGTTTTCTAAGCGGATTTCTGCGAATGCGTTCGCGTACAGTTTTTATGGCTTAATTGGGTCGAACCAGGCGATGTCCAACACTTCTTTTTCTGACGTTGACGTTTGGTACAAAGAACATTTGTGCGGTAAACAAACAGTTTCGAAATATTAAATTTTTTGAGAAGCTCATAAGTTAATTAACGGCACTTTTTTCAGCAAATTTTGCTAGTTGTGTACATCGTAAATTTTGTAACAGAATTTATGACCGAATTAATTATATTTCGAGGACAGTCATGCCTCTAATATGTAAATTATATCTTAAAACGTGCATAAATACAATACAATGAGTGACGCGTGTCACATTGCCGCTAAGAAGCCAACAACTAATTGTTCATTAGTATAATTGCAAAATTAAGGCGTTGAGTCATTGGCAGTTTGTGCATTATTCACAAATAATTAAATGCATCATCAATGTTCGAAATGACGAAATTTTAACACACCAAACAAAGGAATTGGTAATTGAGAATCAACGATTAATAGTCAGAGATCTTATTGGCATTGTTGAAATATCGGAAAGATTAGAGAAACAACTTTGAAAGATGATTTGGGCATAAGAAAAGTTAAAGCACAATTGGCTTTAAAATCACTTAATTTTTTCGACAGAGTCACGTTAACTTTGGTGAAACAAAGCTCTTCCGACCAACAGGATCATGAAACGTTTGCAGGCAATGAGTCTTGGATCTATTTTGGACCCGAAAAGAGACCATCAATCGGCCGAATATCGTGGCAAAGGTGAGCCGAAGCCGAAAAAACCACGAAAAGCAGGTCACAATCAAAGTTATGTTGACGCAATCGGTTGACAAACATAATTATATATGTATATGAGATTAACTTCGATTTTCTTACTAGTTGAACTAGTTTATATAATCTTTTATAATTTCCTGAGAACAAAGTCTTTTCCAACCGTCAAATACCCTAAACCTTTAATGCCAATGATATCAGACAAACAAAAAACATACTTTTTTACACAAACCAATCTAGTTATGGTTAAATATCTTCCCACACACTTAAGTAGTTATTTTGTTCGGCTATACCTCCTTTTAGCTACCAGAATATGCTGACAACCAATAATTATACCTTTTTGGCAACAAATTTATTGGGACAGTAGAACGACCAATTGAATAGCTAATGAAGTGCCTGCGCAAATCAAACCGACAACAAACATGACTTATCGCAAAGAATAATAAAATTTGTGAAATTTTGCCAAGCACCCAAAATAGTCGCATTTGTAATGAGGAATTCAAATCAAAATCCGTTGGCCAAACGTCATTCAAACGCGTAAATGTCCAACAAAAAGCCAGACTTAAAGCGACTTAACGCCAGACTGAGGACCAAGTATGACATAAGCATTGTGGAAAAAAGTGCGGAAATACAAAATTATTTCAGTGAAAAAAGCCAACTGGAGCCAAAGAGACCACAATCAGCTAAGCTGGTACAGGAACTAATTTACGTTCGGTAAATAGTCTTATAAGCTGGGGGTGTAAGAAAAAATTGGCAACATTTAAGCTGCTGATAAGTAAACAAGATTTCTGCCGGTTTCTTACGCTTCTGCAGAGGTTAGTGACGTTATGATCCCCGAAATTGTTAATGTTTTCGATTTTTTATGTTTCACTCTTTTGTACTTTGTATGTACATATGTATGTTTATTTTCTTTTCTCTTTTCTGATACCTTTGTCAACAACTTGGTTCGCCAAATAAAGCTTCGGGCCAAATGACGTTAATACAATAAATAACAATAATAATAAGACGAAAGAGGTTAGAAGCAAATCTAAGATGATGACAAACGAAAATTGGATTGGAATAGCAAAAAAAAAAAATAGGTTTTTGTTAAATTATCAAGAAAAAAATTAAATTTATCACAGAAAGATTTTATGAATGACAACATTAATCGATTCAAAAACGATAAATCTTATGACGACAATGCTTCTGGTATGTTTGATCCGCTGTTTTCTGAACAGAGAAGAAAGTTATTTATTTAGAAAGTGTAAATTAACTACACCGTTAGTTGTGTATGTTGAATACATTAAAATAAAATTTACAACGATTAATCGAAATTTCCAAACATCTGATTTGGAACGGACGTATATTTCTTCAAAAAACTTTATTCTTTATACCTAACAATCGCATGTCAGTTTAACTGAATTGATATTTGGATTTTAGTATTGGAAATCGTCATAGAAACCAAATTCTGACGTTAAATACTTCCTAAAAGTAACTCTATTAATACCTCACCGATATCTGAACTTCCATTGCTTCACATCCATACAAAAAACAAAAGATAATAAGACGTCTCTCTTATAGGGTTACATGGGTTTCCTCGGGTAAAGAACAGCCTTTTTCCAACAAGTTTTTTCTCATATAAAAAACGAAATATTTTATTAGAATTTTTTATTTTTACTTGCATACACTATTAACAAAGAAATTCTACATTTTTTGAAAAAAAAAAAAATGTTTTGAACTCGTCTCTTGCGACGCCATTTTCGGTGACCCCTCGGAAAAAAGATGCACCCTCGTTGGCAGGATAACTCCTTCCAGGATCATATAAAGTGAAAAATACCTTTTTTAACTTAAAACCTTAAAATTTAGGACAATATTCTAGAGTATGTAGAATTTAATTCGACAATAAAAAAACCCGTAAACCCATGTAACCCCTTATGATAATACAAGTATAAGATGATTATCGTCGTTAAGAAAACTATGTATATAATACTCCTCTATGAATATGAATTCAGGAACTTAGGTTCTCTAAAAAGTAGATTACATAAAATACTTTTCCGATAATCCTTTTCAACTCCAACTGCAAATTAATCGACTTTTATAGATACTCAGCCGTTAAAAAGATGAAATGCCCATGTATTATCTATCCACAATGCCGGTCGTTTACGCCGAATTATTTCACGTAGACGCCACAAAACGAGCAAGTAGGATTCCTTATAGACCGGTTCTCCCTTTGGAACGAATTCATGGTGAACCCCTCCACGGTAATCAAAGAAAAACTGCACATCCTCTTAATTTTCGACCGACTTCAAAATGGCTTTGGCTTAAGGTTAATTTTTGAAACGCGATTCACGAGGTTGTTGTACAGTTTCGACAAATATACCTATTGTCACCAGTTATGTAGCATTTGATAAATGTGGAAGTTTTCAGCCACGTTGTTAATCATCTCTTTTGCGACATCTACTCGAAGTCAGTTTTGCAAAGGATAAAGATTTTTTGGTAAGTATCTGGCATTGACAAACTTCCTTCCCAAACATTAACCAAAATTGGTTGAGTCGATCCTTAAGGGATATTGACATCCTCTGTTATATCTCTGATGTCAGCATGACGATCTTCAAGCACCATTTTTTTTATTTTTTCGATGTTATCGTCACTACAAAAGGATATAAATTCGTTAAACGACAGCTTTAATAATGCTTGCAATTCGCCGCAAAGGTAACACGCTGACGTTGAGATATACACCAGAAGCTCCATAAGGATCGGGAAGGTATCGTTCGATACTAAGTGAGAGTTCATGCAAAGATACTCCTATTGCTGCAGAGATAAGTAGCGAAGGTACAATCTTTTATAAGAGTGAACAACTGCTGTCGTACGCCAATGATAATGATATCATTAGCCTCTACAACCGCGAGACAGTTCTTCTTTCTCCAAACTTGATAAGAAAGCAAAACGAATGTGTCTGGTTGTGAACTATGACAAGACGAAATATATCCTGACATCAAACAAACAATCATCGCGACTTGTCTCGCATGTCACTGTTGACAGTCATAACTTCCAAGTCGTAGATAATTTCGTCTACCTTAACACCAACAACAATATCAGCCATGAAATCTAACGCCGAATCAATCTTGCCAACATTTACTACTTCGGACTGTGTAGGCAATTGAAAACTAAAGTCCTCTCTCGCCGAACAAAGACCAAACTCTACAAGTCCCTCATCATTCCCGTCCTGCTATATGGTTCGCAGGTATGAACAATGACATCATCTGATGAGTCGGACTTAGGAGTTTTCCAGAGAAAGATTCTGCAGAAAATTTATAGTTGTTTGCGCATTGGCAATGGTGAGTACCACGGTCGATGATCCCTCGGAGCGATGAGCTCCGAGATATACAGAGTTTGTCTGGAAAGTAGTTGTATTATTAATAAGTACTCGTTTAATTGCTCAGATGTTAAATTTATCAAAATCTGTGATTCATGACATTGTCTCGGAGCACTTGAACATGCGAAAAGTGTGCGCAGCCACGACAATGCCCAGGCTCACAGGGCCTTTCTTGTGATCGACTAACTAAACAAGGCCGGCACCCCAACGTTTCCTCAGCCGCCCTACAGCCCAAATTTGGCCCCGGACTTTTTTGTTTCCTTTTGTTTTGAGACGACAGGGATCCAAGCAGCATGCACTTCGGCTCTCAAGGCTATTCCAGAGAATGTCTTCCGAGATGCCTTCAATGCTTGGAAATCGCGGTGGCAGCGATGCATCGGCGCAGGAGGAGCCTATTTTGAAAGTTTTGTAACAATTGGTTCAGTACATTTTTTAAATCGACTCAGTCCTATTACTTTCCGGACAAACCCTTTACGGCGACATTGACATTGTTCAACGAAACACGAGACAGTGACGGCGCTGGCTAGGTCAAGTTGTCCGGATGGAAGAGAACACTCCAGCTTAAGATATATCGTCAAATGAGGAACTTTCCCATGCAAGCATTTGATTCCGATCATTCACAGGCGGACATTGCTCAATCGACTCTGCTCAAACAGGGTTTAATAACTTAAATTTCTTACTTAAAGGGTTGATATTATACAGATTTACAGACGTATTTGGAACTATTTTTTTCTATGGGTGAAATGCATCATATTTGTATAGAAAATATAAATTTATTTGAAGTTAACCGAAAGAATATATGGACACTCACAAGATGCAGATGCAAAGTAATCAAGTATGCAAAATAACATCCAAAAATGTCTATAAAAGATTTTAATTGAAATATTAAGAAATCAAAATTTATATATTTTTATAATTTAATATCTACAATTTAATTTTTGCGAGCCTTATAACTCAATAATGTTTTCAATAGCGATCGCAACCCACGCATGTACAGACAATTACATTAATAATTGATGTTATAAATCTCCTTGCATAATTCACAATAAACATTATTAATTATAATAGAAGTGATAAACGGTTTTCAAGATACGCAAATTACCCTTTGGGGCATTTAATTGCGCCAAGGTTGGGTGTGACCATTGCCATTTTAAACGAGCATATCGCAGATCGCAGCAAGATGTTTGTGCTTCATTTAGATTTGCAATATGATTTGCAATAAGTTTCATCTGCTGCTATTTTCTAATTTGCAACACATCATTTAGTTGCTTCCACACACAAATCTGATGACCGCTGAGTGTTAATGAAATGCTATAAAAGCGATTGAAACCAGTAATGTTATGATTTTTATGACCGCAAGCGTAATTGCATACACATGTATTTGCATAGTTTAGATAATATGTATGTATATGGACGTATAGAACGTATTTTGCGAAATATATAACTATGTACACACTACTATCTAGATATTTTAATGTGATGATCCCTTTTGTTTTGTTAAACAGAAAACATCAAAACTAAATAAATATAGACTATATAAATATAGAGAATAATGAGAAATCTTAAGTAATGTATGAATATAATAATATATGATATATATAACGCGTGATCCAAGTATAGGTACTTTTTCATTATGGAAAGACCCACTCCTACAAATCGTTCAACTCTATTGCGAAAACTCAAGCTCTGTAAAGAATGGGTTTCACGCGCATCGCTCAACTTATGGTCAACATAATCGTACTACTAAGTAACACGATCACCCATCTGGAGACTCAGCATTCATTATTAGATAATATTCGACCGAATAAACCACGTCCAGCTTGCAATGAAGAAAATATAGCAGCCGAAGCTAAGAGTTTACATAAAGACCATGTAGATACGGTGCCGTTCGCAGCAACTCGTACTGAGGTATGGAACGGCTTGGCGCATTTTACGTCGATATCTTAAAATCAAAGCGTACAAAATACAACTTGTGCAAGAATTGACGCCGCTCGACCTTCCTAAGCGACATCGCTTGCTCTATGGACTCTTGAAAAGTTCCAAGAAATTCCGCATCGCATCAAACGATAGATTTATTGAGAGAACATTGGCCACAAAGATCGTCCGATATCCCACGGTTAGACTTTTTTCTGTGGGGATATGTAAAGTCTTAAGTACATGCGGACAATCCCGCTCCGATTAGGGCCTTGGAGCAAAAGATCACGCGTGTCATTGCCAGTTACCAGTCAAATTGCTCGAACTAGTCATGGGAAATTGGACTCAACGAATGGACCATTTGATAAGTAACCGCGGACAACATTCGAAAGAGATAATCTTCAAAAAATAAATGCCAAAAATGTTGCTTCGAATGATAATTAACATTTCCCATTAAATTTGAAGTTAATATGCTTTTTCTTTAAAAAGGAGGGAGCCTCGAATGGATCATCCTTTATAATATGATATAAAAAAGTGTAAAAACCCGCCAAGAATTATTTATATTTATTCTCACAAGAAGGTGCTCAGGGAATTTTCGTGTAAGAAGAAATTTTGTGAACTATCAATAGTATTAAATTATGTAGTGAGTGAAAATAACACAAGCCTTTGGTGTCAGGTACGTTTTAAAAATTTATTATTCATCAATTACCTCGATCGTTATTTTAAATATACATACATACATACATAGATATTCCAGAGTTGTGATCAATTCTATTTAAGTGTTCATAAAACACCATAGTCATCATCTCGGATCTGAATTCTTTGTAGACTTATTTGTCATAACTTTTTCCATCCTCTAACGTATACATTTTCTCGCATTACAAGGTCTTTTATCTTTTTACCATGAAAAAAAATTTCTAAAAGTTCTTCTGAAATTATGTGTTTTCAATCACGGCTGCGGAATCGTGAACAATGTAGCTGAAGTGTTTTGTACAGAGTAATTTATCACGAACACAAGTATTTGAGTGCCACAAAACACTCAGTGAATGTCGTAAAATCATCCAAGACTTGCCTCATGCAAAGCGTCCACTCACCGCTGTCACTGACGATAATATTGAAAAGATTAAAGAAAGAGTGCGAGAGATAGCAGAGGACTTCTACAGCTCTTATGGACAGACTAAACACATTTTGTTGAATGTTTTGGGTATGTAGCGTGTCAATGCTAGATTCGTAACACAAGGCCTGAAACTTAGCTGAGGACCCAACACTACTCAAACTCATAATAACAAGAGACAAGATATGGGTTTATGAATATAAGATCGAAACCGCATAACAATCGGCCAAATGGCGCCCCAAAGATTTACCAAAACCGAAATCAGAAAACATTGAAGGCCAACCAAGCCGAGACTTATAACAAATTTATGGAAAACTTGATTAATCGCTTGCTTATATGTATTTGTTCAGTAACCTATTTCGAAGCCGATAAGAAGGATTTATGTTAAAATACTAGAAAATGTAGTTTGTGTTTGTGTTTTTTGTCAGTCCGGGTCAAATTTGATCATATTCATATAAAATCAATTTTCTAAAAATATGATTTGAAACTTTTTTTTCAAACTTATTTAGCAAATTTTCTAAATATACGATTTGAAAATTGTTTTGAAACTTTTTTATCAATTTTTTTTTTAACTCTATGATCACAATCTAGTTTGTTTAAAAACAAATAATTACAGGCAATTTATTATCCGCTAAACATGCAACCTGATTGAATATACATATTTTCAACTACACTCAATCACTAATCTAACAACGCTAAATCTCGTGTGCAATCAATTAAATGCAATTGGCAAACTAACACAATTCATCATCATTTGTCTGAGGCCTAATGGGCAGTCAATCCATCAGCGAATTGCAAGCGAGTCATAAAATTCAAGTGCAATGTCATGGCGAAGATGATATCACCCTCACTTTCATTCATGACAAACATATACGAGTACATATATGTATGTGTATATATGTGTCCGATTATATATACATATGTATATATGTATGCAAATATAGTAGTTCAGCATCTAATTTTGCTGATTATTGACTACGACTGTCAAAAGCGAAAGTATCGCTATAAATATAGTATGTTTGTATATATGTAGATATGTATATAGCTTTCTAACGAATCAGCAACGAATTTGTTGTTGTCTGCTAATTGATAAATAAAAGTGGCACGAGCCCCAAAGCGCGTTACATCAGAAGTTAAATAATAGCTTTGTATAACTTTTCAATGTTTTTTTTGTACGCTAATTGCTTTTGTTCAATTTCACTTGCCACACAATTGCTTGTTGCATCACAAACACCCACATGGAGTGGCATCGTTGCGGCCACACTGTGGAGCTTAAATCAAGCCATAAAACATACATACATACATATGTGCACACATAAATTTCTGTTATGTCGGCACTTGTGTATCCATGCTCCATTGATTATGAGTGACTGTGACTTTGACCATGAGTGCGAGTGCGCGTTATTGCCGCAATTTGTGGCATATAATGAATATGCGGCTGGATTTGTCGTTTTAATAGCGCTGGCGACAACACTCGCTTAGTTCTATGACAAAATGTGGCAGTTCTAATTAATTTGCATTGTTGTTTATTTACAAAAAAAAACAAAAAATAAAATAAAAAAATCATAAGCTAACCTCAAAATAAAGACTTTTGTCCACTGGCGGCATGCTTAAATCATGTTTGGAAAAAACAAGTCAAAATAAGTGCAAAACACAAACAAAAGTCAGCCACTGAAATCACATAATTTATGCCGTTTTATGTTTGCTCAACGGCGGACAGTTACTATTTACGCGTCTCATTTAAAGTTCAAGTTCATGTAATGTCATTCGAAAAGCGAATAAACGCCAAACGAGTATTTGTGAGTATTTGCACAGGCAGTAATTCACACAAGCTTGTACTCATTACATCATTGAACGCGACGAAGAAATGCCGCGAGCAGTTTATGTTTACATATGTGTGAATGTATGTATGTAAGGTATGTATGTAAATTAATATGATCGGCATAATATCCACTTTTTTGTGTATCAAATATCACAGAACAAATACCTGACTGAGCAAGCATTATATTCATCAATACATACATACATATGTAGGTACCTAATAATGAAGATATATCAATATCACAATACAGACATTTTTTTCTTCGATTACAAGCCAGTTATTTGAGAAAATTGTAAAGGGTTATCCATTTCGAGTTTTTTTTAAAGAAAAAGCACAGAAACTTCAAATTTAATGGGAAATGTTTATTATCACTCGAAAGCACATTCTTTGGCATTTATTTCTTAAGATTATCTCTTTCAAATATTGGCCTTTCTCAGATGGTCCATCCGTTGAGTCCAACTTTTGATGACTCGTTTGAGAAATTCGACTGGCTACTGCCGAATGACTCGCGTGATATTTTGCTCCAAGGACTGAATCGAAGCGGGATTGTCCACAGAAACTTTAGACTTTACATATTCTCAAAAGAAAAAGTCTAACGGTGTGATATCAGACGATCTTGGTGGCCAATCGTCCAGCCCAAATCGTGAAATAATCTGCCTACCGAAGTCTTTTCTCAATAAATCCATTGATAGATGCGATGTGTGGGAAGTGACGCCGTCTGGTTGAAACCAAATGTCGCCGAGATCACGAGCTTTAATTTCAGTCATCAATTAGATAGTTACATGGCGCTACAACGGTCGCCATTCACGGTTACAATATGCACCGATTATTCCACTGATTTCTGTATTCCATTTTATCTATTCAGGTTGCTCTTCGTCCTAAATGCGGCAATTTTGCTTGTTTACCAGAAATTAGCGATGAGGCCGATTAACAAAATTTGGCTTTAAAACGTGGGATCTTGTTGGTAGTATTCAAGTGCCCATGGAGCAAAGCGACGTCACTTGGGAAGGTCGAGTGGCCTCAGTTCTTGCTCAAGCTGTATTTTATACGATTTCAATTTAAGATCTCTAGCTAAAATGCGCCAAGTCGTTCCATAAGTCAGTCCGAGTTGCTGCGAACGGTGTCGAGTCGACTTGCCACGGTCTTCGTGTACACACCGCTATATTTTTCTCTCTGCTTTCTGGACGAGGTCAATTCGGTCGACTATTATCCAATAATGAATGTTGATTCTCAAGATGGGTGATGATGTTGCGAATAGTACGCTACGTAGATCGATTATGTTGACTATAAGTTGAGCGAAACGCTCGAAACACATTCTTACTGAACATAATTTTGGTAATAAAGTTGAACGATTTAAGCTTTGTTCAGTAGTAAGCAGGGATAATGGGATGCCCAACTTATTCCAGCGTGAGAGCGCCTCAAAATAAGCGTTTTTTATAACATTTTCCATTGTGGCCACATCGAACAAAATAAGAATTTTTGGGCATTTAAATTAAAACGCGCAACGTTTATTACGATTGCAAATTATTATAAATTGGACTTTTAATACATGGCGAAACCACTTAAATCCTTTTTTATGATTTTATGATATATTAAAACAACTGACTTTCGATCTTTCAATACTTAATAAGGTGAATTAAGCCTGTTAGTTGTCAATTAATGAATGTTTTTAAATTGCTAAAATTATTCCTGGTAGTAAGTCTTTTCACGATGAAATGTCAAACAATACTGAACAAAAAAAAACATAACAGCTTGATACAACTCACGTGTGATCTGTCGAAAAAAGGCTATTGAAAAAAAGTACCTCTCTTTGGGGCATCCTTTAGGGACATATGTATGGGTTTTCAGTCTTGAACAAATTTTGATTTGTAATTTTTTTATGATTTGGTAGTACTTAATGGACTTTAAAGGCCGTTTTTTCAATGTATAGTTAATAAAATGTTCCTTACCGAAAGAAGAAGTCTTGGTTAAGTTAACCAGAACTTAACCCTCTGACTTTTTCAGAAATCTGTTAACCTGGCATTGAGAAAATCATCTTCAATTATAGCTAAGGAAAAGGGAATCTAGAGCATGTAAAACTATATATTCTTATATAGTCTGATATCTTAACAAAAAGGCGATCTAACATCTTGAGGTTGCCATAAGATCCGTATAGAGGTACATGAATGCAGATGCCTTTCTAAATAACGCGCTCTGAACTTTTATGATCCAAAGGATTGAAAAGTCTTTGACCAAGTAATAAAAAATAATAATTTTTAATGAAATTTTTTTCTTCGATAAAATTTCTGTCTAAACTTTAACACGTTGATATAATGGGAAGCTTCGAGGTCCTCAAAATTGGCGTTTGTTTCGATCTTGACTTACAATTGAGTGAAATCTTTGTCCAGTGACATTTTTTTTTTATCCGGGAAAAAGGTGCTAGTCACTGGGGGTCAATCATAAGTGGATCATTTATCGGTATGTATGTTATGACCTACACATTCCTTTCAGATGCCAGTGAAAATTAAGAGAACTTTACATACATACATCAATGTTTGCGCAGCTGTACTGGCTGCTGATACATATGTATATCGATCCCATGACAATATAGAGAATATGCTGCAAATATAGGTCGTACAGCATACAAATATGCGTCGTTCAATTGAATCAAAGGTTTTTCTTTAAAGTTATTCAAGCCTCACATTAAATTAAACCATTGAAGAACTAAATAACTTAGCTAACTCATTCACCTGTCTTTGGTGGTCAACTTTGGAGTCAAATTTGTCGAAACACTTATCATGTCAAGACTTTACATCGGAAGGGTTTTTTCGCATCAGCTATCAATATTTTATGAAAATATAAAACTGGCTTTTTTCCATATTATACAGAAATAGCAGAAGTGCCGTCAGATTGAGACCAAAGACTTGAGAACATATGGAAAAAATTTCACGAAACTTTAAAAGTACTTGTGGCAAGGATTTTTCTAACACCCTCAATATATTCATAATTTGATATTTTAATACTTATTCAAATTAAAAAGTATCTTTAGAAGTAAAATAGTAGTAAAAAAACTTATAATTCTGAAAAGGTTAACTCAAAATCACCGATGTATCCAGCTCACCTCAATTGAATGTACATAGTATATTTTCGGATTAGATGTTGTATTGATATATGTATGAGAACACAATATTGACATTACTGTCCAGACAAAAACTATAACGATGCTAAGTGTTTATGTATATATGTATGTACATATGCGAGCATACATACATATATATGACGTACACACATATGTATTATATGTTTGCTCTGCAAATATTATACTAAACAGTTTGAAGTTCACACTTCACGCTTATTTGCAAATTAACCGAACAATTTCCAAACACGTGAACACCGTGAAACTAATTAACATTACAACATACTTGTAAATAATTGCCGTCAGTGCCGTTCTAGAAGGTAAAGTATATACATACATACATACATATATGTACTTCATACGTACGTACATACAAGTATAAATTTGTTTGTAAATCAGCAGCTTTGCAAAAAAATTACAAACACTCATTCGTTACTTTTGCTATCCCAATCGCACCTACGCTGCATCACTATTATGTTTCGCTAATGCAGCCCTTCGTCAGCTGTTACATGTAAACAATAACCGCGATGACATGTCAAATTAAAATAGTAAAAGTTTTGAATGAATTTTGTGCGTTTGTTGAAAGTGCAAGTGAAGTTAAAAGTTAGTAATTTATGTGTTTAATTTTTGATATATATAAAGAGTATATGAAATAATCAAAGTATTAGTGAGATGAAAGTAAATATTAAGTGTTTGGTGTTTAAAATGAATTATGTGTGCAAATTTAATGGAGGAGGCGGCTGGCCTGCCGGGTGCCAGCAAATAGGGTAAGTTAAAAGTTCTTTGCATCTTAAATCATTAATTTCAATGTCTAGTGGTGAATTTTTATAAACTTTTCGATATTTTGAATACTAGGTTTTAAACGTTTTTATGTTAAATCAAATCTGTTATTCTATTCTATTTGAAATATGTTTGCACAAGCGAATTATAGGAGGAATGGATGCAGTCGGTTCAGCTTTCGTACTTAATGTTTAGTTAAATCGATCTTATTTTTTTCATTGTAAATATTTATGTACTTTGATATATTTTCTTCTTAAGTTGTGAATAATATTAATAACATTTACCAACATACATTTTCATATGTATGTACCAATGTGTATGTGGTGACCACCAAGTTTCTTTCAGTCTTTTGTACTGAAGTGGTTTATTTACAGTTTCATGGAGAGTACCTGCTGTTTCCATCTGACGACAACAATAGACGCATGCAAAGCTATTAACATAAATAAGCACACATACAAACATAGCTGTTTTTGTGTTTACATACATAGTATATGAATGTATATAAATTTGCATGACTGCAGTGCTTTTGTAAAAAGTTGTAAAAAGTAGATTTTTTGCACCTATGTATGTATTTATGTATATAAATGTAGGTATCTATGACTTGTGCGTGTATATTTATGCGATTACTTAATACAGTCAAAGAAGTATGCAAATAATGTGCAGAATATAAAGCTCAGTGTGGAAACTCTAACACCTCAGCCTCACTTCTACACACTTTATTACATATACATATATTATTGTCTGCATGGTTGATATTATTTACATATGTACATACATGAGAGTATATAACACAGATATTGTATGTGAGTAATGCCGGTTAAGTTGTGACGTATGTAAATCGTTTTGGAAAGAAAATAAAAACGTTTGAAATATTCGAAAATGCAAATCGGCAAAGTGAATTCCTATGCAAAATTTCAAACGATCTGATTTCAAATTTAGGTCAATACGAATACGATTTGCAAATAAACAGTGAGTAATGCGATGTGTTTGTGAAAATATTGTTAAGAAATGGATGTGTTCAAATTTTCGGATCCATATCTAAAAAAATATACAAATATTTCATGTTTTTTTTGTTTTTAATTTCATAGCAGTGTTAATTCTTACTCTTTTCATATAACAATCGACATTAATTATCTGCGTAATTTTTTATTGTTGATCAGTGTAAAAAATAATGCAATTTTTTTACTTTTATAGTAATTTAGTTGTTGTTAAGAGTTAGAGCTTCACAGTCACCGTGTTGACAGTGTTAATATGGTATATTGTAAGTATGTATTAAATTTTTATTGACAAATAATATCAAGATATACATACATACATACATATATGAATAATTAGAACCATGATTTATTGTATCAGAGCGAAGCGGTATAAATTCTATATGCCAGCGGTTACATCACTACTTAGCACATTGTTGATGATACAGGGGCAGAAACAATAGATAAAACAATATAAGAGGGTGGTAAAAATTATAAAAAATATATGTATTCTCCTGAAAAAATGTAAAAAAAAAACTACTTTTATGAACTAAATGCAAAGATTATAGATAGACGTTAGGTTAGGGTTAGGTTCAATGATTGATCAAATTTCGCACGTGGGCTGCTATATCTAGTCCTTTGTGAAGCCATAGAAAAGAAGAATTCCTGTGTTCGAACTTAACTCGCTGAAGAGCCAATACAGATTTGCATAGGCGTTTAATTTCCAGTCCCGCCAGTTTGGTGGGATGTCTGAAGATATGCACACCCAAGTGGTATCTAGTAGTAGAACACAAGAGGATACAGGAGCACCGACCTGCTCTCTTCCTTTCCAACTCATCAATTTGGCAATTTTCAGTGGCTCCGCTATGGCATGGCATCCATACAAGGCTTATCACAAAGACACTCGTTGCTATTAAAAGCGAGGTTAGGCAATCCTCGAATAACCCTGGACGCACTAATAATGAGTTCAAGGCTAGTATTGCCACTCTGCTATTTGAGTGAATGGTCCCTTCTCTGAAGGAGACTGCACACCGGAGCAGTAGATCTACTGCTACCTTAATGGCTACAACCTCGGTTTAAAAGACACTGCATTAGTCAGGAAGTCTGAAGCTGGAGTTGATAGTGAGCTCCTAAAAGTAAAGCCCCCAACCATCCTGCACCTCCCTATCCCCCAATGGCTTCTTTTCTAACCCTAACTTTTGTCTCCTCTGCTACTTTATAAGGCAATCGATGCCTTTTTTGCTCTTCGATATTCGGCTTCCATGAAAACTTCCTTTCCAGGATGAGTCCTAGATACTAGTATTTCAATGTATCCGCCGGTTTCGGACGGATGTCTCTCTTTTATCGTATGTGCCACATGTCTACAACGTCATACAGTTCTTCCTCTGTAGCTCAGAGATTTACGAAATCTGGAAAAATAAAACGTTCCACGTTTAAGGACTAACCTATTAAAAAATAGCAACCTCTCTATACAAACATACATACATACGTTTATTATTATGGCATAATTGTTTTCTATATGCTACCATTTACCAACTACAATAAATCAGCTGAAGTGTTACGCTCACTTTATAGCTGTCAGCTAGCTCGTTCATACAAATGTACGTATGTATGTGTATAAGTTTATAAATATTTATGCCTGTCGGCTAGCCTTTCAGCAATTTCTTGACATTTGACTCTTTTATTGCATTTTTATAATGGTCGTTGGCGCTCATCGTGATAATCAGCAGCGCGATCACAATTATGCTTCACAATTATTTAACAAAAATGTTTGAAATTATTTAGTGAACCGTTAAATTATGCCGCTTTGAACTTGTCCACAATGCACATATATGTTTTATATATGTATATAATGTACATTTTTGTGTATTTATATATTTTTTTTTGTTGTACAAATGCCTGTATTTCGAATAATCGTTTCGAGTGCCATTTGAACTACAAAAACACATTTTTTGCTGAAATACGCAATGAAATAATTGAAATTTCGCCACTTCTATTTTTAATGAAATTACGTTCTGTTATTAATTAACACATAATTACGAATAATTTGTCTAAAAATAGTTTGTGACATTTGTTTCGGTCACTAAATACACCGTTATAAATTTCACTAAGAAAATATCAAGTGCAGTCGGCTATTTTGCGCTGAATGGGCTTAATCATATTGTCATTTGGCAGCGTATGTTGCAATTGTCTTCAAAAAGTGTGCAAAAATACTCAGAAATATATTTATGTTAAGTAGAAATTGCAATTACACATGCAAATTATTTTTGCTATTCAAGTACAATTCAAACAATTCGAAGAATTTGTAATTTATTATGAACTAAACATGTACTTTGAAGAAAAAGCCGTTTCCGAAGGTGAGCGCAAATATTTTTGTATTAACCTACATAAGTCTGTGTGAATATAGGGCTTTTATGATATTGATGAGCCCATTAATGGCAGCTTAATGCTATGGTGGTCCGATCTAAGCAATTTATTTGAAGATTATAGCGTTGACTATAGCAATAGGTTAGGTCGCAGGGTTGATCCCAATCGATAGTTTTCACTTATGCAGTTACTCGTTAGTCGTTACCCATTAACTCCTAAAAGTGGATAATCGGATCCTCATAGATTGACAAAGTGTTTTGAACCGAAGGTGTATCTACCGAGATACTTCAATCCCAGTCTGGCAAATATAGCTTTGGCAAAGAGCATCCGACAAAATATTTCGCCGGACCGAATGTGAACCTATTGAACAGTGTCCAGTCAGAAAACCTGCAATAGCAAGTACTTATTTTGGAGGCCTTCTTCCGCTTCACTCTGTGCTAGAAGGAACTCGCAGTCGTACAACTTCCGGTTATTGACGAGCGCTTATCGAGCTCACTGGTGGTCAATAAGTTCAGCACAAGAACGCAAAAAAGCAACTCGCATTCCATCGTATAAATTTTGGGTTTTCCCTAGCAAGCTCATCAGCTTTGCAGTTTCTGGTGATTCCGCAGATATAAAAGGTTTCTATTGCTAACGTGGTGACTCTTGGAATAGTTTTTAGCACAAATTTCGCGAGCTCAAAGCTCGGCTATCGGAGTGAATACACGCCTCTCTGAAGAAAGCTGCACGTCGGAACAGTACACCTACTGTTATCTTGATGACAACCACCTCCGCTTGAAAGACGCTTAAATTGTCTGGTAGCCTGAAACTAAAGTTGGTGGAGAGCTCCTGGCAGAACACTCCACTTTCGTCTTAGGCAATAATCTTTGCCAAATTTTATGAAGATTTCTTGTCAAATAAAACAAGAACGGACCAATCAGGTTACATGACGGCTGTGAATGTAACAATATCGTACACCTTCGAGTCTATTTCTGTCATGAAAGGTTTCTAAAAAACATTGTAACTAATAAAATTGCTGATTTAGATTAGGTAATGGGAAAAGAAAATCCAAAAAGTAGCTAGTAGATACTAAACGGCAAATATACATACATAAGTATATGTATCTCTATATGTGATATATGACTTTCAATGTTAGAGTGTCAACGACCGCAAAAAATAATTCGTAAACTATAATCCATTTCAACTATAATTAAACCTTATTGAATACAGCCTTTCTTATAAAATATTCTATCGAATTTGACCATGACAATGACATCTGAAATTATTTACATTGTCTCTTCTCTCGCCACAAAAACACACCTTGTTGTAAATTTAAAATTTGTAGTCGGCAAAAAATATCTATGACATTTGAATAATCAACAAATGAAAATGAAAACAGAAGCAATTAAAAAAGAAAACAAACAACATTACACAAAATAAGCGGGCAATACGCCAAGTTGACAGGCGGTCGAAAAAAAAAAACTGACAGCTCTGTTACTGCTACACCAATTTGCCTTACAGATGGCTGATGACATTAGTTGCCACAACATAAATTAAAAGTGTCAAATTCTTTTGCTATTCTGTCTGCTTACGGTCAATTAAAAAGGCATATTTGTATTAAAATCTATTTACTCTCGAGAATTTGTTGAAAATGAAAACAAATTTGAAGAATTTTTGGTAATTTCACTTGCTGACTTGGCAGTCAAATGCAAAAATAAGAAACGTTCAACCAGTGAATGTAATAAATGAGAGAAGAGTGATGGCTGTTTGACAGCAGCGTTGTCATTGAATTTTGTTACATGACATAATTTTGTTTATGTTGTCATTGGTGTCTGTTTAATGACAGTTTTTATTGTTTTTATTATAATTGTTATTTCAGTTAAATTATTGTCAGTACACAAACACATGAAAACATGTGTTTTTTCGATTTTATTTGATAATTTTATTACAGCTTCAGTTTACAATTTATACTCTTGTTGGCGAATCTTTCGTTTAATGCGCGAATCAATTGTCAAGTAACTCCTATTGTTTATTTATCTTTGTTACATAACCCTAATTATTTTGCGGTTTCGGTACTAAAGGGTGATCCACTTCCAGGTTCCATACTTTTTTAAAGAAAAAGCACAGAAACTCTGACATTTATTTTTTGAAGATTATCTCTTTTGAATTTTGGCCGCGGCTACGTCTCAGAAGTCGTTGAGGCCAATTTTCGATGACTCGTTCGAGCATTTCGACTGGTAACTGGCGAATCATATGCATCATGTTTTGCCCTAAGTCCTGAATCAAAGCGGAATTGTGTGCATTGATATAAGACTTTACATATCCTCATACAAAGTCTAAGGTGTAATATCATACGATCATTGTGGCCAATGGGCCAGCCCTAAACGTGAAATTATCTGTTCACCGAAGTGTTTTTGCAATAAATCTATTGATTAATGCGATGTGTGGAAAGTGAGGCCGTTTTGTTGAAACCAAATGTCGCCGAGATCACGAGCTTCAATTTCAGGCATCACATAGTCGGTTATCTTGGCGCGATAACGGTCGTTATTGTTGGTTACCTTCTCACCGGCATCATTTTTGAAGAAATAAGGACATATTATTCCACTGGCTCACAAACTACCTCAAACCGTTCTTTCTTCTGGATGAAATGGCAGCTCTTAAATCTCTTCAGGTTGCTTTTCTTCCCAAATGCGGCAATTTTGTTTATTTATATAATCATTGAGTCAGAAATGGGACTCATCTCTGAACAAAATTTGACTCGAAAACGTCGGATCTTCTTGGAACTTCTCAAGAGCCCATAGAGCAAAGCAATGTCGCTTGGGAAGGTCGAGCGGTTTCAGTTCTTGCACAGGCTGTATTTTGTACGCTTTCATTTAAGATCTCGACGTAAAATGCTCCAAATCGTTCCATACGTCAGTCCGAGTTGCTGCGACCGGCGCCGAATCAACTCTCTACGGTCTTCGTGTCCACTCTTAGCTACGGCTGCTATATTTTCTTCACTGCGTGCTGGACGTGGTCTACTCGGTCGAATATTATCCAATAATGACATGATGCATGCGGGGTCTCAAGTTGGGTGTTGGTGTTGCGAATAGAACGCTCAGTAGGCCAATTATATTGAGAGAAAAGTACCTCTACTTGGATCGCCCGTTATTAAAGGGCGTCATCCCTACAAATTTAGCTAATTCATATCCAACCAATGTGGACGTTTTTGAAAAATTTGCAAACATAACCCAAAAAAATAAAAACCTTACGTTAAAAAATCAACATTTTACGATTTATTTTGAATTGAATAATAAATTTTATGTATCTTCATTAGAATATTGATTTTTATAGCAGCTTAAATTTCCCATATATTTTCAAAATTGCAAAAAACACGTAAACACAAACATTTTGCAAAAAAACTCGCCACCCAAGTTGCTTTGACGCCAGCCTCACCTTCGCTGCTCAGCCGTGCCTTCGTTATCGCACTCGTCAGCAGCCGCTAGCCAGCCAACCACTCATTATTATGCAAATTTGTGCACATTTCAATTGACATAGTGATTACGTCTCTTTTTTTGTTGTTGTACCTATTCACACTTCTAAGCCATTAAATATGCACATTCCGCGACAGCGGTGATAACTCTACGCATTCGCATAACAACCTTTCCAATGATCAAATCGAAATTGAAATCGTCTGCGACACATAGACAATGCGAACGTCACACGTCATCTGCGCGCCAGCATTTGAACTAGTTTAACTCGTATGGAGGCATCATTTTATTGGTCTAACTTCGAGTTAGAGAACCGGTCGGCATTTAATTGCGCGCAAAAATTATGATTCCCTACAGCTAATAAACCCACTGGCTAGTGCCCTGCTTGCGCACGCTGCCGCTTATGGTACCCACATACCTGTACATACTACTTCTTTATCAGCGTCACACCGATCATCACTGATAGTCGGTCAACCCATTTGTGTTTGTTTGTTCGTATTTTTGTCTGTCAAGTAGCTTTGGCAGTCGCTAAATTGCCTGTCTGGTCGTTTGTCTTTCGGCGATAAGCGTCGTGTGCCTATAATAAAATTAAATTAGCGCTCTAGGTTGCAATAAAAAATTTGCCAAAAATGAGAAAGTACAATTGACGCCCACACAGCTGATGACAGATAAGTCGGAAAAAATGTGCGGGTTGTAAAAAAAGAAGGGCAGACGCAAACCTATAAACCAGAAAAGTGGAACACGTCCATTGAAGTGCGTTTAAAGACAATTACAAATGTCACATAAACAAAAGAATACTTGAACATTTTTGGCGAAAGTCCATATTTGTCGTTTTTTTAATTTTATTACATTATTATTATTATATTTTGTTTTATGCTTTAACAAGGAGTTTTGGTGACATTGGTGTACTTTTCAGAAAAATAAAAAAAATTGGTGTATAATTTTTTTTAAATTTTAATCTATAATATTCTTGTATTTTCTTTTCCATGACAATTGTGTCAAAATTCGCTTATAACTTTCATCTTGAGGATCAGTAATGACTGCACCAAGAGATCAATCTTGTGAAACCACTATTTTTGGATAGAACAGTGGTGAAAAAACTTTGAAATTGTATACTTAAAGACCTCAATATTCTTAGCCATAATAAGCGGTGTTTCTTAGATAATTTGGAAATTAATCGGCAGAGGATCGTTGTGGGTGTAGCGATCAAATCTGTCATTATATAGTATTAGCAGCGATAAAGGGATGGCCAACTTATTCCAGTGTGAGAGCGCTTCCAAATTAGCGTTTTTATAACATTTTAACATAAAAAATATTATACTATATGTTGGATGTTTAATCTGCGGAGAAACTGCTTTAATCCTTGACCGACTGAAACCGAGTTTTGTACTTTCAATACTTAATAAAGGGTTTTAAGCTTGTTAACTTTAATTATACGAAATTTATACCACCCTGTGCCGGAATAAATACTTACATTTTTCGTTTTTGTTTTTCACCACTCAACAGCTAACGAATATTCGAAAATGGGATTGAAAATGCGAAAATTTAGTTACCCAATACAAAAACTTCAAACTCGAGTAAATTATTTTTTCGAATAGACTTACAGAATAGGGCCCTAGTATGAAAAATGAAGTAGGTCCTGATTTTCAAAATACTTGATTTCAGTGCCAATTGCGCAATGTAATTGTTCAAACGGTCGATTATGCCTTTTAGTCGAAAACCATACTTAAGAAATGCGTTTTGAATACACGAAACGTTTTGGGGCAATTTTTTTTTTATCCCATAAAAAGGTCCAAAGATATCTCACTTGAATGCTACAAAATGAAACGCGTCTAGCATTTGAACCATCCTTTTTTGGCACATAAAAATATGGACAACTTATTTAATTTAAAATTAAAAAAAATTGTTCAGAAACAGATTATTTAGTTATGAAGAGCATTATCAAAGCTAATGCAGCCATATCATTGAAAGCCGCAAAGCAAAAATTGACCCGAAATGTATCTTAATATTTGGAAAATGATTGGAGCCAGGTAATCTTCAAGACGAGCCCTCGAGAGCGCTGACGCACATTCTTAAGAATGCCAGGCCCACTGAAATCGGTAAGCTACTCCAACTATCAGTGAAACATCCAGGTTAAGTTCATATTTAGGCATGCTTTGTAAAAAAAGGATTTATTAACCTAATAATGTTCAAAACAATTTGGATGCTAACTTCGAAACAACGAGATATCGTTGGAGACTTTTTCTGTACAAAATACAGCTTGTGTAAGAACATCGCTTCGCTCTATGGGCTCTTGAACAGTTCCAAGAAGATTTCTGTCATTCGCCAGTAACCAGTTGAAATGCTAGAACGAATCATCGAAAAATGGACTCTTCGAATAGATCATCTGAGATGTAGTCGCGTCCAACACTTGAAAGAGATGATCTTCAACAAATAAATGACAAAGATTGCTCTTTCAAATGATAACAAAAATTCCCCATTAAATTTGAAGTTTCTGTGATTTTCTTTAAAAAAGTAGTTAACCTCGAAATGGATCACCATTCTTATAATTTGCAGATTTAAAATTATTGTGTAAGCATTTCTTTGCAAAGAAAAACTTATTGAGACAACAAAAAGAACTAAATTTTTAACAACTTAAAAAATTTGCAAATTTTTCCACAGTTTCTTTCATTAGCATTTCACTTTGTTATCAATTTTTTGCGTATCCACAAAACTAACCAATTGTTTACCACAAAACACCCACAGCGTCAGCTTTTGACATTTGCATACATATGTATGGATGTACATATGTCCATTGTCAACCAATTTACATCAATAAGCCCGATTCCACTAACCACTCAGTTCGGCATAAATATTCTTTAAAGGTTTTTGTTTGTCATTAAAATCTCCGCGCTGACCATTAGATTGTCATTGGGCATGCCTTGATTTCGATTCATAACTGTTGATAAATCGTCAGGCTCTTTTTTAGGTCTTTTTAATGTCTTTGTTTACATGATTTGTGTTTTTTTGTTTTGTCTGTTTTGACAACGAAGAAGAAATTTATTTTATACAAGAGTTTATATTGTTCGCATGCTTTAGTGAATTTTGATTTAAAACTTCATTTGCGTTGGAATGATGATACGAGCGTGTTGAATGGCACGTCTGATACAACGGGTATACTCGTATATCTTTGGACGTATATTTATCTTAATCAGACAATTATTTATTAGCATAAAAAATAGTAAATAGTACTTATTTTGGCGAACTTGAAATAACCTCAATTTAAAATCGCTTAAAAACTTTTCCCCAATAAACTAAAATTGTTCTATCCTTTAATTTGAAATTATTGCAATATAAAGAAATCATTTAAAAAAATATTTTTTGAACAAACAGACGAACTAATCGATCCAAATTAAGTTCTTGTATGGAAAACTTTTTATTTGAAAATATATCTTCTAATATCATTGTTCAGATCGGACCACTATATCATATATGTAACTGCCATACACAACTTTTTTATAGCTTTTAATGCTATAAGAAATTCAGCTCTGAAAGGTTTTATAGTTTCGGTGTAGTTGAAGTTAACTGTTTTTTTGTATTGATATTTTTGACCATTGGTTTTCTAGAAAATTATAAATATGTACATATGTATATCGTTTTTTCTTCTTAACTGGTGTCCATCTTTGACGCGAGCTCAAATAACACAGAGTCAAGTATTCTCTTAACTGTCTGAGAAGATTTTTAATCTGAAATCTTATCTTTCTATTACAAGTATACAATGTGAGTCATATGACTCAAAAAATATACATACGACATTATTTAAAAACTTGCAAGTTATTCGTTTGCTTCAGCCTACAATTACTAGACACAATTATCATCCGCCTTTGTCGTCTACATCGCCATAGCCTGACTTTTTCCTACTTTCTTCAACACCTCTCTGGCATATGCTAGAAAACTCATTTCTACCCAATAATCTTTTGCAAATTGCTGCGGTAAAGGGGTTTCATTGAGTCTTTAGAAAAAAATTAAATAAAACTATTTTAAGATTTAGTATATTTTATGAAGAATTCGCTACTTCCTTATGTTCACGCACATGCATTACATAGAGTGGCTCACACTTGTGTTTATGTTTTTCCACTTTTGTTGTGGAAAATTTTAGCAAATCCTTCAAACAAAAAGATTCTAAAACAAATATCATCTCATGTGTATATTTGTGTGTTGTTATTCAGCGAAAAGCACTTAGTCATAGGGTATTTTAATTTTCTCCCACAAATTCAAAACAAATTTCGCATGTTTATTATCATATAATCTAGATGAGAAACCGCCACTGTTTTAGTGATATAAACAAGTGTCTACCAAAGTGCCACTAAAGCAATTAAAACACGCACAAGTAAACAATAAAAAACTTAAATTTTCAATGGCTAAACAAAAAGAGCTATAAAATACAAATATACGTACATATCTAGGTGTATACAAATGTATGTATATATGTACATATATAGTGAGAGCATTTCATTCATTCAGACAGAAAGAGTTTTCCAGACGTGAGATATTTTTAAGCATTGCCTATGTAATTTTTACCTGTACTTAGCCTCTTCTATTATTTCTATTAATAACAGAGACTGCCCAAGAAGAATATTGAAATATGCACAAGTATGTATGTATGTAAGTATGTCTGCTTGTTGATATTTTGGTTAGGAATGATTTCCAGTACCTGATAACAAGAGCTGAGCTGTTAATTGTCTGACTGCGAGTACCTTGTTTGTTTGCAGCGGAAAAACTCTCACAGCACTCACCACTTCAATAGTGAGAGTCATGTTAAGAGTCTATTAGCACTACACTAACGTACTACTAACACCAAACTAACATAGCTTGTGCTCTTGATTTCTCAATGCTAGATAATTTTCACTGGCAAGTATTTGAGTTCTTTTAGTATTTGTTGGAGAGCGTTATATTCTGTTTGCCGAAAACGAATGTTGTTCTCATAACATACATATGCATATGACTTGTTGATAGTTGACTCGTTTTCGTTTAGGCATTTCTAAGCACTGTAATTCTCAAAGAATTTAAGATCATTCTGTTGTAAATACCTTTTATGGTGTAGTTAATAGTTGTTCAAATCGGGAAATGAGGATTGGGTTTGAACTTGCTAACTATGCATGATGGCTGTTTGCCCAACAATTTTGTTACGACTAATAGAACAGCCGTGGCATTATCTGATCCCGTTTTTGATACCATAATAAAAATTTATAGATAAGTTTGTCAACCGGTTTCAAGACCACATTTGTAGACTACTACAGCTTTACAGTAACATTTTCTAGTCAACTAAATGCTTTTTTTGTTATTATTGTAATTGGCTTTATAAGATAATTTACTGTTGTTTTTATTAAAAACTATTTTTTCATTGGTACGTAAATTAGTTCTTAGAAAGTCTTACGTAGATTAAGACCCAGCTTTCCATTTTGTGCATTTGACTCGAGTTCTATATATGTATTAGATACACGGTATGTCTTTCTTCCAGAAAAATTTGCTTTTTAAGGGCTTTAGACTGAAACCCCAGTTTATTAACAGGCTGCCAATTTTTTCTTGGGGTTTCATGGAGTAGCCCGGAATCACTGCAGTGCCGCCACAGGGCGCGGTTAGCTTGAAAAGTTCTGATTTTTTCTTCAAAAGTATTACTGTATTATTAAAATATGCATTAATATATCTCCAAAATTTTCAAAAAATTGATATATTAGTTTTTTTTTCAAAACTTTCTGACTGTAACTCTAGGTGTGCCCTTAAGCAAATCACAAGGCCATTGTTCTTCTTATTGCAGTACTAAAGACCTTAATGATTACGCTGTTGATGGACCTCGTTGGTTCGCAGCTTTTAATTGCAACAATTGCAACTACTGAAACCACAACAACGTCACCCAAGTCAAGTGGCTCAGCGAAAGACACACAACCCAAAGAAGCGGCCTCCGGTTGATCATGGTGTGGTAAATGGCGTTGATGGAGAAGCATTTTATATTCTTTAAGTATCGAATCTTCAGCAGAAATGTGAAACAAATGTGTGTTTTTGTTCGCACTCGCCATTCTTATTTTCGGTTGTATTGAGTGCGTGCAAGTTTTGACGTCACTGACTTCCAGTAAACAAACACACAAACACTTACATCAGGATTTACGTGTTCAACGGATTGTTTATGCGTTATGAGTGGGCCGGCGTTCGCAGTGAAAACACAAATTTTCATTTTGCTTTTCTTAAATTTTAATTAATTTATTTTTTTTCGTGGTTGCGTGCCATTTTCGTGCCAATTGTTGACTGGAAGGCATGCGGAAAAAGTTTACGAATTCTTCGCATTCTTAATCGAACAGCGTAGAAAATTGGCAAATGTATTTAAAGTGGATTTTTAATTGGGCCACTTTGCTGTTTCTAACGCCAAATATTTTGCTGGCCCCAATATCCCCAATTTTATTAGAATTTATTAATAATTTGTTGTTATTGTTTGAAAATAATGCGTTCACCCCGCTAAATTTGTACGACATCATAATTATAGTTTTCATTGCTCGAAACGCATAAATTGCTCGTTATTAGTGCATAATGAATTAATTTATATTTTATAATCGCATTTTACTATTTTCGTTTCAATATTTGGCTATTTTTAGTCTATTGTATCACTTGTGGCCGTATATATTTCGTATATATAATAGGTATATTTAGTAATTATCGCCAATATATTATATGTACGTACGGTACATATAATGGGTTTATAGTTGATTATCGCGAATGGCACGGTTTTGACTTAGATTATACTATGAGCACAAAATTAAATTTAGAATGTATGTATATGATTACCATATATTTCATTACAGATATGTTCTATATAAAATCGATCCATTTCGAGGTTCCCTACTTAAAAAAAAAAACGCAGATCGTTCGTTCGAATGGCAGGAGTGATCTTTTGCTTCTAAAAGTTTAACGGTGTGATATCACACTATCTTGGTGGCCAATTGACCAGCACAAAACGTGAAATTATCTGCTTACCGAAGAGTTTTCTCAATCAATCCATTGATTGATCTTGATGAAACCAAATGTCGCCAGGATAACGAGCTTCAAATTCGGGCATCAAATAGTCAGTTGTCATGGCACAATAACGATCCCCGTCGACGGTTGCGTTCGAAACGAAACGTGTAATGCGTTTACTCCCAAAGGCCAATGACTTCCAATAACCTCACAGGAAGTAGTATATTAACATTAAATCACAACTCCTTGGAAGCCATTCAATGTTACAATTTACTAAAATAATCGAATCTGCAAACTTTTCTCGCAATAATTCGGTTGTTGCACCTGCTGTGTGGCACATATCCGCGTCTTGTTGGAGCCATATGTTGTTAAGTTCAACTTCTTCCAATTGCGGCCATAAAAAGTTGGTTATCATCGATCTATACCATTCTCCAATGTTACTAACGGTCTCATCAGCTTCATTTCGAAAGAAGTACGGGCCGATGATTCCACGAGACCAAAAACGACACCAAACTGTTAATTTAGGCGAATGTATTGGTTGTTCATGGATAATATGTGGATTTTCTTCGCTTCGGAATTGACAGTTTTGTTTATTTTCCGCGCCATTCAGATGAAAGTCAGCCTCATCGGAGAAGATGATTTTCTTAAAAAAATCTTTATCGTTTTCGACGTTTACGGTTGTTCAATGGCTTCAGTTCTTGAGTGAGAACAATTTTATACGGATGCAAGCACCAATACTTTTTCAAAATCTGCCAGGTTATGATTTAAGACAATTCCAATTCTTGAGAACGACAAATTGCGGTCTTCAGCAACACTTGCCTAAACGGCAGCAATATTTTCTTTCTATAATTGGTTCTTTGTCTTATTGGCACTTGAAAATTATGTTTGAAATTTTCAACAATTCAACGAATAGCGGGCACTAGTGGACTATTATTACGACCATAATATAGCAGAAGCTCACGATAAGTGGCCATTGGCCATTGCCATGATCATATCGTTCCCTGGTATTTTTCTTAAACAACTTTACTGTACAAACTTAAAATAAGTACATATACATAGACTTTTAAGAAAAGAAAGAAAATTTTCATCTTCTCAAACATTGTCTCATTTTTTGTGTCTCGTAAGTCATATAGTCTATAGTTTTTTTGCTTGAGTAGTAAGTATATAGTTTTTTTGCGTGAGTCTGCAATATTGCTTGAGTAATTTGGCCAGTCTAGATGCCTTAGAAAAGGTCTAACTTATAATTTATTGACAAGAGAATTGAATTGTTTTCTTTTTGATTTTATTAAACATTTATTCGGGTTTGAAACAGGTTGATATTTTGACTGAAAATGGCGACTGGAACAATCTTCATAATCACCTTTTTGCAAGAGGTCCTCTAAGGACGACGATAATACTAGGAACTCGTACCATTTGAAAAACAAAAAAACACGCTGCCTTAGACTTCACAAAACTTCGTTTTAAAGCGCGAACTTTTTGACTTTCACATAAGCTTTTCGCAAAAGGGCGAACTTTTGCAGGATAATTTTTTTACTATTATACAAATTCTCTACAGCTTCTACGATCGCATAATGTACTTTAAAAATCAAAAGTAATAAAATAATAAAACTTGTACAATTTAAAGATGATCTTACATAAATAAATGAAGATTACATGGCGACCTAAGTTCGATTGTATGGTCTTACATCTTAATACCCGAAATAACTACTTTAAAGTCAACCTGACTAACAGAAAATACTGTATGCCACGTTGGATTGCTATCAACCGATATTATTTCTTTCGAAAAAGAGACCATATTATGCGAATGGAAATACGTACGTTCCAACGACATACGGTACTATGTAATTAGAATGAATCCGGATTTATAACCGGTCATGATTAGTCAATTCGCCAAATTCCTTAAAGTAAATTGGGAAAATACCTTATTTCTTAATTTTCTGGGTATATGGGGTCTTTCCCGAAAGCTGACAAAAGATATTATTATTTGATATAGATATCAAAATGCAGAATATATAATTTCATAATCAGATTTAAGTTGCTCTAAAGAAAAATTAAATTACTGAGTGATCAGCCATATATTGTTCTAATCCATGTTATATTTGTAGTTCGATTCAAATCTGAATGTAATTGTTATGAGCCAAAACTTAAATCTCTCGAGTATTTAAGTCATTCTCGTTACTCGAAAGTTGATGGCATTATTCTTATCTTTATATCTCTCTGACGCGATAAGCTAGATAGTTATAAAACTTTTCATATTGGGTAGTCGAACTTAAGGAGAGATCTTGTGTTTATTAAAAAAATTCTTCAATGTTTCACCATATCATATAATGATTTCATTGATTTATCAATACTCAGAAAAAGCAGTATTCAAAATTGTTTAAAGTTGATTTTTTTTTTAAGGCAAAATGTTTCTTTTTTTCTGATTATTGTGAGCTTTTACCACATCATATCCGCTTCAATAACGAAATAGTGTTGAAATAATATAAAGATGAATCAACTATATTACAAAGTATATATTTTTTGTTTCTCTTTTGTTAAATAAAATGAAATTATCAGGAAATTATTAAATGAAGATTACATTTCTGGCAATCTCTTATTAAATTCTTGTGTGTTATGAAAATTACGATAAATTTCAACGTAAATACGTCAGCAGCCACGTTTTAATAGTTAGATTTGATTTTTAATTATTCCATCTAATTCATATATTTTTGCTTTCAAAGAAAATTCCGAATATATTTTCTCAATTTACATAATTGTGCTCAGGATTTAATTGCATTGTGGATGTGAAACGTAAGAATTTTTTGTTATTTAAATGAGCAAATGATTTCAAAGAAAATATATTGAATATTATAATAAATATATAACGGAAATACTAATTGAATCTGACAAGATTACATAATTATTGGCACATGTGCTTAAATTTCACATGCTCGAACAACGAAATTCTTAAATTATTTAGTAAAGTAGATATTTCATATTCAAATGGCAAAAAATTTTAAGATAAGTTTCTCGTTTTCTATCTTTGGATTCTATTTTTTATTTATTTTTTTTTTTCCTTAAAACTACTATTTTTTCACTTAAATGTCTGGCAACTCTACCCTCATCCAATATCGAAATTCCTTATTAATAGTACATAAATAAGTTCCCATGCATAAAATTCTATTTCATATCTCATTCACTATTTTTTTTTTTTTGAAATCGAAAGTGCAGCCTTCACCTGTACTGACCCCCTTAAACCAATTTATCTTCAATCAATTAATATACATATTCACTTATGGGCATTGATCAAAGTTCGATTTTCGCAACTGAATATATCCATTTATTTTTATTTTTGCAAAAAAGTTATCAATTGATTTTTGTTTACCAATCAAAAATTTATGACGAAAGTTTGTTTGACGCTCCAGATTTCAGTGACTTTCACAGTGAACTCAATTAGCGAAGAGCGAAAGAATTCCCAATTTTTGTATATGGGGATGAGGGCATATGTACGCGCCCAAAAACACAAATTTTCATACGCGGTATTTGTAGTAACGGGTGATCCAAGTAGAGGTGCTTTTTTCGAGCCAAATTTTGTTCAGCGATGAAATCCATTTGTGGCATATTGGGACAAAGAGCAACCTGTGATTCAATAGCTACCATTTCATCCAGAAAAAATCGGTTTGGTGTGGTTTACTTCTCACACATCGCATTAATTCACGTTTTGGGTCGCTCGATTGCCACTAGAAAAAAGATCGTGCGATATCACACCATTAGACTTTTTCTTGTGAGGATATGTAAAGTCTAAAGCCTATGAGGACAAGCCAACTTCGATTCAGGCCTTGGACAAAAATCACGCGTGTCATTCGCCAGTCGAAATGCTGATTCAACGGATGGACCATCTGAAAAGTACCCGTGCCCAACATTTATCTTCAATTATCTTCAAAAAATAAATGCCAAAGATTCTTCTTTCGAATGATAATAAACATTCCCTTTTAAAATTAAAGTTTCTGTGTTTTTTCTTTAAAATGGTAGAGAACCTAGAAATGGAAAAAACGACTTTCTATGCTCTAATTTATCTGAGGATAACATATGGTCTACATGCAAGGTCTCTCGCAAAAGAAACAGAACTTTTTAAATATAACTGTTTCTGGTGGCGCCACCTATTGGTGGGTATATGAAATAAAAAATCTTATCTCTTGTTGATATTTCGTAAAAATTTTAAGACAATTGGATAACCACAATCGATGTTATCGATCAAAAAGTGACAGCAGCTTTTGTTCATGGGTCTTAAAATGCATTTTGAATAAAGAGCAAATATTAAATTTTGTTTTAAGCTTGGGAAAACGTTTACTGAAACATTTCAAATGATGAAAAAAGTTTATGGTGATCAGTGCCTATCCCGTAGTAATATGCATGAGTGGTTTAAGCGATTCCAAGAAGGTCGTGAGGACCTCTGTGACGATCAGAAGTCGTCTTTAGAAGTCAAAAATAAAGACAATGCTGATTTGTTTTTACGATTCCGAGGGTATTGTACACCGAGAGTTCATCCCACCTGGCCAAACGATTAGTGCTGTGTTTTATCTTGGTGTTATGAAGCGTCTTTTGTCACGCATTCGTCATGCTCGACCACAATACCGTGATACGATAATGCGCCGTGTCATCGGTCGACGCTTGTCACTGATTTTTTGACAAAAAACTCCATATTAACCATCAATCACTCACCCTACTCACCTGATCTGGCACCCTGTGATTTTTATCTATTTGGAAAACTTCACTTGGCCATGAAAGAACACTGGTTTCAGGACATTTCAGCTATCCAAAAGGCGAAGAGCATTCCGAAAAATTGCCTTAAACACACATTTGAAATGCTAATTGACCGGGCTAAACGCTGTATCGAAGTTTTTTTAACAGTCCTGTTTCTTTTGCGACAGACCTTGTATATGTAACTACAGATATATAAATATGTATGTATGTATGACTGTTGAGCTGCAATGCACAATAATTTCGTCCATTGAGATATGGCAGCGTGCATTCAATACTGATATTGACAAATGATAAGTAATATTGAATTGGCAAAGAAATAACTAATGAAAATTATTTTTGCGGTCCCTAAAAATTTACGACCGATATCAACAGCCAAGGCCATCAAACATAGCTGTGCCATTTTGTAATCAGTGTTGCCACTTGAAAAAATCTTTAGATACCTAAATGATGCAAAACTACCAATTTTTTGTATGTTCAAAATATGTGGGTTTCTTTATTTCTGTGCTGGAGAGTCGCATCGAATATCTGTATTCTTCAACTCTTTAATATTTTCATCAGTTGCAGAGGTATGTCTTCGATGATTTCTCGGCCGTCTGTGAAGGCTTCGTACCATACGTAGTCACCGTAAGTTTTTTTCAACATTCACAATGTTTCCGCACACGAAATTTTGTAAGAAATACAAAATTTGAGACAAATTCTTTGTTCGATATTAAAAGTGAAACACATTACTGAGGTGTACCAACCTAAGTAGCTGCTGTAAACAAACAAGTTGACGGATCGCGCTCATATTTGGAATACCATTTACCTCTTGAATTGAAATTAGAATTTACAACACAATGTAAAATCACAGTGATTTAAAAACAGCAATCACTAAAATCACTGATATTGAAAAAACCGCAATATCGCTCATCACTAGTCCGATTGAACCAAAACGGCAACGCTGATTGAAATTATGACAATATGCGAGTACCGCTAATTTCTCACCGCTGTCAATAAAATGAAATTCGACAAAATTGAGTTGCAATTGCAAATGACAAGTGCATGACTCCAATTAAAATTGCGACAGGAGAGGATACAAAAAGAAAAAAAACATAGTAGATTAATTTAAAAAACATATTTATTTTAAATCTATGAAAGAAAATAATAATATAACATTAATTGTTTATAAAAATATATATATATTTTTTTAATAATGTTATACTTTTTAAACAATTTAATTATTACAGATGTTTGTTTCATATTAGGAATATACTGGATAAAAAAACGTATAATTACTTAACACTTCACAGTTAATTGTTTATATTTTTCGATAGTGTTGAAATTTCTATTCGAATAATATTTCACAATTTAATTGTTGTTGCCGAAACTCGCGCAATGCAAGTGCGGTGAATAATTTTGATCAGTGAGAATTAATTTTATTTAATTTTCTGCGAATTAATAAATAATAGATTATTATAAAAATTCAAACTCAACAAATGATAGACGCTCAAATACTTATTAAAACATATACTACATACATACATACATATGTATGTACAAATGTGTTTATCTCCACAAGCCGAAACTATAAAATTTCATTCATTGGTTTCTGCGCCCGACTCTCATCCTCCGTCAACCTTCGGACTTTCTTGTACATTGTCGGTATTTTAATTAACCGTTTTGTTTACGAGTGTTATTATTTGACTTTTCGAACCGCCGCTTGTTTGTTTGTTATGTTTGCAGTAAACGATTCCGATTGGTTGACATTGAAATTCCTGAATTGTGGACATTGGCAGGCGACGCTGTAATGAAAAGTAGTATCAGGAATATTGATGGCATCAGCGTTGTTGAAAAGTATCGAATAGTAATTATAATTGTGAACGCATGTTTGTGCATATATGTATGTATGTATGTATGTACATATGTAAATATGTATATGTATGTAGGTATACATGCAAACATATACTCGTATATGAAATACCATCGAAAAGCTTCACATATTGAGCATTTGGTAGTTAGGGGGAAGGTCTTCACCAATTCCATTTCTTTTGTAATAAATTAAATTAATGTTAGCTGTCTTAATAGGTCATTTCTCTGTTTTTTTTGTAAAAAAAATATACAATTCAAAGCAACAAGAAAGTTATCGAGTTGCAATGAAGAAAGAGAATAAGCGGATGCATAACTTCTATCTTCAATGCTACCAACTTTTGTTTTGCATATTTTAGCTCACTTTTACTATTGTGAATTGTTCAAATGACAATTGAAATCAAAAGTTTTTCTTTTTTTGTAGTATTTTTAAAATATAAGACAATGTTTTTCAACACAAAACAAATAATAATTTCTCCTTTAAGACTTACACCGGAACAACGTTTGCAAATCGTGAAAATTTATTAAAGTAATGGTTCGGTCGCGCTACGCATTCGGCTCTGCATCCAATGTTTGGTCAACAAAATCGCACAGCAGAGTTCGAGCATCTATGGGTCGGCCATACAGCACGTTTCCCCTACCTGTTATTAAATAAAAATTGTCGCATTTGGAGTGAGATGTATCACAATCTATTGTTGAAACGCCTTTACATCCTCAAAAAGTCATTGTTAGGTGTGCTCTTCAACCCACATTTTTTCAAAAATTAAGCCGACCATAATGTTAGAGTCAATGGAGAATGGTATAGAACCATGATTAATGTCTGAATGATTCGTGCCTGAATTGAAGAATGTTGATGTGGACGACTTTCGATTCCAACAAAACGACGCCAAATGCTATGCAGTCAACGAAACTATCAGTTTACGGAAAGAAACCTTAGGGGAGCGCATTATCTCTCGTCGTTCGCCTGTGATCGAGTGATTTAGCGCCGCTGGACTATTTTTTGTGTAGCTTATCTATAGAGATAGAACTATTCTAAAGCACAATTAGCTGTTAGGATTCAAAATAGCGATTTATGTAACCTGACCGTGTTAGTAACTCGATTTTGGCTTTCCTTTGCATGGACACCACGGGCATTGTGGACGCAGAACACAAGTTTCGACGCTTTTCACACATATGTATGTAAATCGGCCGATACTGCTGCAATTTCACATTCGATATTCGTACAAAGTTCAGCAATCGTTGCTGGTTTGTTGGCATAGACAATAGACTTGACATAGTCCCACAGGAAATAGTCTAACGGCATCAAATCGCACGACCGAGGCGGCCAATTTACTGTGCTTTTCGTGAGGTAACACGTTCATCGCATTTGGTTTTCAATAAATCGATTGTGACATTCGCTGTGTGGCTTGTGGCGCCGTCTTTTTGGAACCACGTATTGTCCAAATCCACAGCATCCAATTCGGTCCAAGAATATTCGATATCATTGAGCAGTAGCGATTCTCATTTACAGTAACGTTCCGGTCTTGATCATCACGGAAAAAGTGTGGCCCAAAAACTGCACCAAACTAATTTTTTTCGTGATGCAATGGTGACTCGTGAAGTATGTGTGGATTTCTGCTTGACCAATAACGCATATTTGCTTATTGACTAAGCTATTCAACTAGAAACTAACCTCATCGGCGCAGATGATTTTTCGATGAAAATCCGGATCATTTTCATGTTGTTGCACAGCCCAATTCACGAACATACGAGGATTCTAGTAGTCAAGCGGCTTCAGTTCTTTCATCAATTTGATCTTTTAAGGATGTAAGCCAAGATCTTTGGGCGCAATTCACTACGACGTCACAGAGATGCCCAACGCTTGAGAATGACGTGTGAGAAACTAGTTTGGTTCTTCCTCAATTGATGCGCCAGCGGCAGCAATATTCTCACATTTTTATCTCACTGGCACGGGAACATTTTTAATATTTCCGACTTGTTGTTAGGTCGTATATCTTTCCATGATGAAATGGCAAACCTTACTTAAGAGAAATGTCAAAAAAGCTGGGAAAATATGGCATCGTTTGCTGTTTTATAGCGTCTCGTTATAGCCCTGTATATCTGGAATAATTTAGGTGTTACCTATAAAATTTAGAAGAACGAAACGATTACATATGTACATACATATATATTGCGAACTTCGAGCGAAGCTGTGGAAATATCTTCATTTGTTGAATTGTTTTATTTTATTTTGCTACTGCAGGGAAGGTGTTACATTTCTCTAGTGTCAAACTTTGGTTCACGAGCCAACTATAATTTTGTTTGAATTCCCATAAAATTATTTATTCAGTCAATTCTTGCATGTATTTACTTATTATTCGTACCTCCCACATTGTTCAAATTTATTATTTCAAATTTAAAATTTATTTATCTACTCATAATTGGCGTAAATTATTTATCGCCGTCGATTTCCGCATTACGTGCTTCATCGATTATTTGTTATTCATTTCATTATTTGTTGACACACATACATACACACTTGCATAGTGTTGTGTATTTATTTATTTGGTTTTGGTAGAAATTTTGCATATAAACGAAAATAATTCAATTGAATGTTAATTGCAGCGCAACATTGTATTAATGGTCAATTGTTTATAATCAAACATTGTTGTTGTTCTATTTGGATTGTCTGGTACAACCTAGCATCTGCATTTCATTAGCTACGTTGACGTCACAGCTCATGTACTATATATGTGCTTGTACTTATGCGTGTTGTTATAAATAAATATTATTATGTAATCGGAAAACTCTTCCGCACTTAGTGGGCGGCGAACCCGTGGCTATTGTAATTATAGTGACTTGTGAGTACACACATACATACAATTTATATATGTGTTTATGTATATTATCTTACTAGATTCATAAAGGTCCACACAATTTGTTGTTTTATCGAACTATTTGACTCGTTGATTTTAGGAGTGTGAAATGACTTTGCTCTTTTGAGATTTGACTTTTCGCATTGTCCATCCCTTCCTCTTCCTCTGCTTCTACCGGTGAGTACTGCGTTGAATTCTCTCAGAGCTGGAGTGTTGCCATCCCTACGGACGACATGACCTAACCAGCGTAGCCGCTGCTTCTTAATCCGCTGAACTATGTCAATTTCGACGTACATATGTACATATTTTTCGAACAGCTCATTTTCCCATCGATTGCGGTACTCTTCGTTGCTAATGCGACCATAAATCTGCCGCAAAACCTTTCTCTCGGAAACTTGTAACGTCAACTCATCAGATGTTGTCATCGTCCATGCCTCTCCAACATGTAGTAGGACGAGAATAATGAGTGACTTATAGAGTTTGGTTTTTTTTCGTCGAGAGTGAATTTGACTTCTCAATTCCCTACTCAGTTATTCTGCGTTGAATTTCAAAGCTGACGTTGTCGTTGGTTGCTGTTATTACTGGTTCCAAGATGGACGCATTTGCTTCGTTTCCTTATACAGTCTGGAGGAAGCAGAATTAACGGCATGGTTGTTGAAACCAATGATGACCATCGACGTACGCCAGCAGCTGTAATCTCTTATAGAAGATTGTGCTCTGCAGCTCGAATTATTATTTCCAGGAGATTGAAGAAATCGCACAGTAGGTAGTCGCCTTGCCTGATATCGAACGGCTCGGAGAGGTCCCTCCCGATCCTGATAAAAGTTTTGATAATGATCAACGTCAGTTTATTAGTTTTGCAGGGGTATCAAATTCAGCTTTTATAGAACCATGTTTGCGATGTTTAGGAGACTTATCCCAAGGTAGTTGTGGGGTATCCCTTTTTGTGGATTGGGCAGAGCAGACTTAAATTCGAATCGTTGGGCATGCTTCCGTTTGACCATATGCTACAAAGAAGCTGATGCATGCTTCTTATCAGTTCTTCGCCGCCATGTTTGAATAGTAGCTAGGAATCCTAAATTCATCAAACTTATCTGTATTAATCTCGATAATAAAAAAGAAGAAGAACCGACTTTAATGACAATTTAATTGCTGAGAACATCCTGTCATTTTAAATATGAAAATTTGTTTAAAATTTGCTTCAATTTACATCAGTGCGTGTAGGCGTTGCAACCCTGCATATAAAAATGTCATATCATAAAATTTCCGTTGTAAAATAATAGGTAGCTGACAATTTTACAATTTTGATTTAATTCTCAATTTTGCAGAATAATCAACTCGCGCATTATAGGTTTATTCACTGAGCAAATAAGAATATCAATGAACTCATAATTAGCATTTTTATTACACCGCGCGCCATAAAAAATTCCGCAGCGGTTACATCAATACAATCTGCATATTCCATTGTCTACAAACAAACACGCAGCTAAATGTACTTACATATATACACCCATATACATACATACAAACATGTCATCACGGCCAATTTGTTATTGTTTTGCCAGCTTGCACTCAATTGTGCCAATATGTCTGACAATCGGTGGCAACAATCAGATGTGTAGATACATATGTATTTATAAGTAAGTGTATATGTGCTACAATAATAAAGCTATGAATGGACAGCTATATTTGTAGGTGAAATGAAATGTGTCATGCAATTCATGAAATTTTGAATGATTCACTAGATAAATAGAGATATTGTAAAGCTGTCTTAAAAAATATATATGTACTTATATACATATGTATTACAATTTATTTCAATTTATATGAATAATCAAAGGATTGATCAGTTGATGACGACATTTAAAAATTTTTTCCGTTAAAAGTAGTAGCCCACTTTTTGCTGAAATGAACTAAATTTAGTACTTAACATTCTTCTCATATTCCTATGTCACGGTGCGAAAAGTGCCGAATCGAACTACAATCACACACACTTCCCATATAATACAATTTTAAGTTCCATTTGATTCTTTGAGCCCCCATATACCTAATATAAAGATATCCGGTGACTTTAATCCATGTGATTGCTGATTGTATGTAAGGTACTTTAATGAAACCCAAGGAATAATTTTGAGTATGTGGCATAATAGATAAAGTCGGGTGGATACTTACCAACTTCCATATATTATTTATAATGATTTTTGCTTTTCAAACAAACCTTACGCCGAACATGTTGGTCTGTGTATTAGCTATATATAGTATATGTGTATATAAAATTGCCTGAATTTCGATTCTCTGCAAGTTGCAATACTATAAAATTTCCAGTTGCAGCCGAAATTAGGCCTTCCTTGCTTTTTAATTTACAAACTATGTAAATAGTAAAGAAATTCTAACAAAGTCGAAAGTTGACAAAACAAGTTATCATCACGTTCGGTTTTATTTAAATAGTAGTAATTGAACAAAAAATTCTTCATTCCACACCTTGTAAATTATATCTCAAAGACCTGTGTAACATTCCACTAAGACGGTGGACTATCTCGCTAAAAATCTTAACAACCGACTTTGAAAACACAGTTTCGAAAAAAATGCGTTGAAAGTTTTTGGTGACTATATAGGTGACCTTGAGTTCGCAACTTTTCCTTGCTGGATCTCCAAACCTAGAATGTAGAACAATATTCTTGAGCTATAATAGAATTAAATAAGACAATTATAACTATATTTTCTTTTGGGTTTCACGGGTACCCATGTAGCCCCTTAAACGGTTAGGCCAGTCTTGAGACCTCAAAAAAGTCTGAGTATGACTATTTATTCCAGTAGCAAAGAAAAAGTAAATGATTTTTTTCAGTCCTTATGTATTGTATTTTAGTCTACAAACAAGAAAACAGGTTAACTTCGACTTCACCGAAGCTGTCAAAGGTTTTAAAAATATATTTTTTCTGTTATCTGTCGGCCAGTTTATTTGGCAGCTATAAGTTGTAGTGGTCCGACCTCAAACATACTGATATGCAGTGATGATAGCGAGGCACTGATTAATATTTTTTGCCAAATTTCGTGAAGATACATATGTACATTGTCAAATAAAAAGTTTTCCATACAAGCGAGTCGCTTTTGATTGTTCAGTTTTTATGACAGCTACTTACATACTTATGTATATTCAATAGAAGTCCGATATCATATACATATAACAATAAAAGACTCGACAAATTAGCAGCTTCTTATGGAGAAAAAAGCATGTTCAAAATTTCAGAACGATATCTCAAAAACTAACTAAATCGACTCACCGATTTTTTATAAACGTAGCCGGCTGTACGAAAGGCAAAAACTGGTGTTTCAATTATATTTAATCTTAATGTACTAAATTAATTTGGCTGTGCGAAAAAGTTCTAAAGCATATGTACTTTAAACGAGAAAAACAAATTATCGAAATTTTGAAAATCTTAGACTGCCTTAACCCTTAAATAACTAACTTCTTAAAAACATTTAATATAACTATTAAATACCGAATAAAATTTACTTAAAAAGCAGGTTTGTCATAGTTAATAGAGTTGTTTTTTGTTAAAAGCTTATAGTTATGTACGCACATATGTATGTACACACCTTGTAATAGAAGCCAACCGTTTGCGCCTGCGCATTTCACTCGTTCGCTGCTGTTGAGACGCTACTCTTCAACGCTTGGCTCAGAAAATTTGGATCAACGTCGTAAAATTGGCGACAGTGCCACTTAAATGCGTCTGATATCGTATTTCATATTCCCCACAGATGATTGTGGCTATTTGTGATTGTTGTTATGTTATTGTTTTGTTCACAAACACACACACACAAGTATTTAACTGTAGACAGTTAAGCATACGCATTTTAAATTGGTCTTCACTTTTTATTGGTTTTTTTTGTTTTTTGTTTTGTGCTCTGCTTATTTGCAATTTCCTGTTTATTTAACAGAATTATCCGTCTGTCACAATAAGTTAAGCTTTCGGTCTTTATGAGCATTTCAAACAAATTAAAACGTTACTTTCCGCTGCCCCAATTCGCAAACACAATAACAAAAATCATACAAATTCAAAACAAACAAGCTTGAAACGGCTTTCTTCAATATTTGTTTGTATCTATTTCTCGTTTGGTATAAATTAAATGGGATCTGCATTTTAATTTGAAATTTTTTAAGTATTTATGAAACTATTAATTTTTCTAAATTGACATTTTTATTAAAATAAGTATGTTATTGTTAAATTAACTGTTATATAGCAATATAAGCGGTTATTATTGAGACTGTAAATATGTAAATATGATAAGAAGAAAATATTATTTCGACGTTATGGCTCTGATCCGGGTATTCACAAAGCTGCCAGGAACAGCTTCAGCTGATTAACTGTTTGTATGCAAATACATACGTAAAGCAATCACTCCAACCTTACCTGTAAAATGTTGTGGTATTTGATATTTTATTGAGTAATAATCAATGCAACACTTCCTTAAGACTTCATGTTCATGAGACCTTTACGTTTTTGCTTGCGGTCCAGCCATACATTGACTCCATGAATCGAATAAAAATTGTACTATAAGCGATTGTGGTTGTGCATAGGTTCAATCATATGCCCGTAGCACTTTTGCCATATCTCAGTATTACAGGTTACAATACCTAACGTTGGATCCAAAAAACGTGTGCCAACGTTTTATCCAACCCCCCCACAGTTGTGAAAGTCAATTTCCGGAATAGCCTTCAATGTGCGGAGCTATGAAAACGTGAAAACTTAGGAAGAATCAATGCAGTATGTGACAGAGCATTATCGTGTTGCAAAAACCAAGAGTTTTCGGCTCATAATTTCAACTTCTTTTCACGAATAGTTTCGCGTAAGCGACGCATGACTCTCAAATAGTATTCCTTGTTGACAGTTTGGCCGGTCGGAGGGAATTCAGAGTGCACCCCACCTCAATAATGATTTTTGACTTCTGTTTCATGGTTTTTTCGGCGTCTGCCCACCCTTCCTACGATATTCGCTCGATTAACCGTCTGTTTTCGGGTCGAAATCATAGATCCAAGACTCATCGCCAGTAATAATACGTTTCACGACAACCTGGTAGAATTTATCGAAAAACTTCAGTGATTCTGGAGCCAATCGTGCTTTTCTTATTCCCAAATGATCTTTCCAAACGGTTTTCACTGATCCTTCTGATATTCCATTGACCATAGTAAGACCTCTGACTGTTAATATCGAATCCCAAACACCAATTTCTTTGTTTTATTGATGTTTTTGATTTGTCGTCAACTCGACCATCTTTGAATAATTTGTTCCAATCAAACACATTTGCTCGCGACGAACAATTATCGTCGGAGGCTTTTTTCAACGTTCTGAACGATTCGACACCAGAAATTCGATTCCGCACACAAAACCATAAATCTGCCGTAAAACGTTTCTCTCGAAAACTCGTAACGCCGACTCATCAGATGACTTAACTTCTCAATTCCATACTCAGTCCACAGTAGCATCTGTTGGCAAGAGTTATTCTGCATTGAATTTCGAGGCTGACATTGTAGTTGCCTTTGATACTGGTTCCAAGATATACGCAATTATCTACGACTTCGAAGTTATGATTGTCAACAGTGACATGGGTGCCTAGTCGCGAGTGCGACGACTGTTTGTTTGATGACAGGAGATATTTCGTCTTGGCCTCGTTCACTACCAGACCCATTTACTTCGCTGCCTTATCCATTCTGGAGAAAGCAGAACTGACGGCGCGGTTGTTAAGGCCAATGATATCAATATCATCAGCATACGCCAGCAGCTGTACACACTTATATAAGGCTTCTAGAAAGCCTTTATAGAATTTTAATAGATGGTATATAATAAAAAATCTATGAAAATTCCATACAGCTTTACTTAAAAAGCCGAATTTCTCGAGAAGTATTAATGATAGTGATTTTGACCTCGGACCTTTTTTGTAGCAAACAAAATATCCTACAAGTTTGTCATGGACATTTTTTCTATAGCTCTTGTCATTTACGAGATACATATATACAAAAAAATGCGAATTTCGTGGAACAATCAGGTTTAGAGCCCCGTACTACCTCGCCGGTTTGAGTTACGACTTTGTTGCACTGAGCACTTTTGTAGAGTGAACAATTCTGAGAAATATGCGTCTAAAGTCAAAGCGATGCCATAAAATACCTCTGAGCTGTAGGAATTTAAAGATAAAAAATCACGATTGTAGTTTATTTTCAATGGCAAATCTTTACATGCCTTGGTCCAGTTCCTAATGTTAATATTAAGGGCTAAAATTTTCAGGGAATTTTTTTACGGTATTTCCAAGGAAATTTATTGACGGGATTGAAAAAAATTAATAGTTCAAAAAAAAAAACAAACACCCTAATATATGTATACATTTGCCTTCCTTCTAAATCTAATCCATGTTTTCCGAAACTTATTTCAAAAATAAAACATCGCTCGATCCCTTCAAGTTCAATCAAACTTGCAACTTTCAATTCACAGCACGACTTTGTGCCACTTCAAATAGCCACGCGCGAATATTGCCGCAAACAAGAGCGTGGCACGTGAAGCGCAAGCCAAAACAAACTACAATAGCAAAAAAAGGAAGGAATGCATGTACGCTGGTAAATAATGCGGCACGCACCAGCTGAAACAAATAATATACATACATACGTTTGTACTTGAAGTTTTTTAGTTTTTTCTTCTTTTTTCCTTTGCAAATGCAAAATTAAGAGTTCAATAGCGAAAACTTAATAAAATGCCAGAACTTAATGACAGCAGCAAGTATTTTTGACATTTCATTGTCACAAGAACTCAGCCGCCATTTACTTAACTGTTTATGGCGACATGGAAATTTAAATTAAAATAAAATAAAATAATAAATGCCAAACAAAATATGATTGCAAATAAAAGCAAAAACAATAAAAACAACCATTTTACAAAACGCTTGAATTGCATTTTAATAGCTTTGAAGCGCGCCAAACGATTTAATAGAGGTGACATTGCGGGGCGTCGCATTTGCATCGCATACTCGAACACTGACATGTACGAGTAATTCGCGTGTTGCACGCAAAGTGGCCAAATCGCTAATTCGCCCCTGGTATGCAATGCAATGCGGTGGCGCTACTCTCTGTTGTTGCCGTGTGCCACCGTGCGGGTGTGTCCGACGGCATAAAGTGAACTTGTAGGCAATTGAATGATTTTAGTGGATATAGTATGTACGAGGTGTGTTCAAAAAGTATCGCGACAGTTTGCTGACAGTTTTCTTCGATTGCAGGGGCGTGGTGCATCATGAGTTCTTGCCACAGGGAAGAACGGTCAATAAGGAATATTACCTGCAAGTTATGCGCAATTTGCGCGAAGCAATCCGCCAGAAACGCCCGGATTTGTGGAAGAACAAAAATTGGCTTTTGCACCACGATAACGCCCCTGCTCACACATCGTTGCTTGTGCGCGACTTTTTGGCCAAAAACAACACACTAATGATGCCGCAGCCACCGTATTCCCCAGATCTGGCCCCTGTGACTTTTTCTTGTTCCCTAAACTGAAGAGGCCCATGAAAGGACGACGTTACGCTTCTCTTGACGAGATAAAGACGGCATCGAAGGAGGAGCTGAAGAAAATACAAAAAAAAAATGATTTTTTGAAGTGCTTCGAAGATTGGAAAAACCGTTGGCACAAGGGTATAATATCTCATGGGGATTACTTTGAAGGGGACAAAATAGATATTCATGAATAAATAAATAATTTTTGAAAAAACACAAAATTCGCGGTGTATAATATACCCAGCACATTAGGGTTGTCATGGAATTAAAGATTACGAGCTGAGTGAGCTGAGTTGATTTAACTACGTCCGTCTGTTCGTTCGTCTATATATATACGCCAACTATTCACTCAATTATAGAATACAGCTGTCATACAAATTAATCGATTAAAATCAATTTCTAGTTCGAAAAACTTTTCCATTTGACAAGGGATCTACGAAAGTTGATTATTCACGACAAGGATGCAATCCAAAATATTATTCATTATAGCAGATAGCCGTTTTAACGGATTTTTCAATAGGAACGCTATAAAAGTAGTTCGATGCTAGCAAACGACGCCATATTTTTCCCGCTCTTTTGGCATTTTTCTTCAGTAAGGTGTGCCATTTCATCATGGAAAGTCTAAACTACTCGTATTAAAACTCACTATCGAAATTCGGTGTCAGTGGCCTCAACTTTAGGAGCGCAACGTTCATCTCTGTGACGTCGTAGTGGCGAAAAGATCTTGGTCTAAATCCTAACAAGATCAAATTGACGCAAGAACTGAAGCCGCTTAACCACCAGAATTTTCGTATGTTTGTGAATTGGGCTGAGCAGTAACTTGAAAATGATCCGGATTTTCATCGAAAAATCATCTTCAGCGATGAAGCTCATTTCTGGCTGTATGGCTTCGTCAATAAGCAAAATATGCTTTATTGGTTAGGCAGCAATCCACACGTACTCCATAAGTCCCCATTGCATCCCGAAAAATTACGAATTGGTGCGGTTTATGGGCCGGCAACGTCATTGAGCCGTACTTCTGATGATCAAGATGGACACGTTACTGTGATTGGGATTCGCTACCGCTCAATGAAAACTGAATATTTTTGGCACGAATCGGCTGCTGTGAACTTGCACAATATGTGGTTCCAGCAGAACAGCACCACAAACCACACAGTCAGAATCGATTTATTGAATACCAGCTTTAGGGGACGTGTTATCTCACGAAATGTCCCAGTCAATTGGCCGCCTGGTTCGTGCGATTTGACGCCGTTAGATTATTTCCTGTGGGTCTATGTCAAGTCTATAGTCTACGCTAATAAGCCAGAGACGACTGATGAACTTCGTACGAAAATCAAACCAGAAATTGCAGTAGTATCAGCCGATTTATGCTTAAAACCTTCGAAATTTGGGTTCTGCATCTGGACTTTTGCAAGCGTGCCCGTGGTAGACATGAAAAAGAAATCGAGTTCCATACATAATAGCATCGAATTTACTTTCACAGGAATAAAGAATTTCATGAATATCCAAAACTTTTGTATTTTGAATTCCTTATTGAAAACCCGTTACAAATGGTGTATTGGACTCTAGTCCTTGTATATATAAAACCTTTTTTATTTGACCTGGCATCTTCACACCGTTTGGTATAGATTATTTTGTAAGGCAACGCTGCAATCTCCGAACAAATTGTTCAGATCGGACTATTATATCATATAGCTGTCATATAATTCATTTGACAAGAGATCTAGGCGAAATTCGGCAGATATTTTTATCCAAGGTAGTGCTACAATCTACATAGAAACATAGCAATTGCGCAGATCGGACCACGATATATATTTACGCTTCTTGAAACCATTACGTACAAATTGATAACTACAAAAATGAGTGTCACCTTAATGCTTAGACTTATGTTTGTACCAAAGTCCATATGTTAAAATGCAAAAATCATTTTCGGCTGACAATTGTTGGCCTACTGCACTGCATTTGCAAAATATTTCTGTAAGCATAATTGATTCGTTGCCATTCGGCAGCGTCTCCCACAACTCAGCTCAGCGCCACGGAATTCGCTCTCGTTTGTAATTGTGCGTGCCTGCCACGCCTGCAATAATTCATGAATTGCTGATAATCAATTTAAAATCGCAACAACAACAACTTGTTGACTAGCAGCACGTAAACGTGCTGTTCCGTTCGCTCGACCACTTAGCTGTCACTTGCCACAACTTGACGGATGTGTGATTGTTCACATTAGAGTGGTTCGCACAAGATTTATAGCTGCGTCAAATTATAATTTCTAAACGCTTGACAAATAACAGTATTTTTTTGGAAAAATTGCACCGTTATTTGTGGTTTTGAAAATAATTTAGAAAGAAAATGTTTTTTTCTTTGATTTTGCTAAAGACAGCTCCACCCTACTTTTGCGATTTTCATTCATTCATACAGATATTATATACATATATACATAGAAATGTATATTCATTATTATGCACATATTTATTGAGTATTTTTGCGTGCGTGCACATATTCCAGTGCAATATGATCAATCACCCATTGTCGATCGCTTGGCTCATTGCCCGATCCATGTAAATGGCTAAATGACGACCGACGGTTGACTGTACATGCATACATATAAACACAAGCACACATACTATATATATATGTATATGTATAAGAACTTACGAGCGGCTTATATTATCTTATTTGCCAAGCAATTTGACAATTTGCATTAAATAGCTGACAGTTAGCATTTTGTTTAGATTTATCATTAGTGTTTGTCAAGTGGTTGTTATTATTGTTGACAGTTTCACAAGTGTAGCGTTTTAAGTGATTTGTTTCTAAACGTGAGTTATTAAGCTTTGTCAGCTTTTATCTCAAATGTCATGTATTCTCGTGTAGTAAATATTTCCATTTGTCTAATCGTTTAAGAAAGTTGACAAATTTTGGATTAAGGCTGGTGAAAAATACCTCATTTAATTGTAGGCAAATGAGACATTTCTAGATGCTTCATTTATAAGGGGAGTACCGAATTCGAATGGTGTTGAATCACACAATCCAGTGAGTCAATTCTGTTCATGAAAGTGAGAGAGTACTCGACCTGGCAATGTCTCATGCAGGTCATGCAGTAGTGTTTCACGGGCTGTATGGCATGTGTGGACTATGAGTTTCATCATTCATAATAATAATTTCTTTTCTTGAGTTATAAAATTCATAAGAAATAAAAAATTTTCCCAAAAATAATCAAACTTTAACTGTTAATATCTTTTAAACGGTTGGGTTTACGAAAAAATGATATGAGACCTTTTTTGTAGAGCATTCAATTTCCTACAAAATCTAAGGAACAAGATATTTTTTCAAGTAGTTGGAAGCGAGATATAAACTTTTCTATCTGATAATAAGAAAAAAATAGAAAACTGTATGTAGGAGGACCTTCTCGTTACAATTAAGAACTCATGCTTGGAGAGGCTTTCTTAGAGGTGCCTAGGAACCTATTTTTCCGAGTACGAAACGAAAAAAATAAAAAAATTTTTGAATCACTCTAGTGTGGACCTACCTGTGTTGTTGAAACCACATAATGGTCACATCAGTATCATCAAATTTCGAACTTTTCGAAGAACTGGGTTATCATCGATATCGACCACCAGTAATAGTCACTGCTTGGCCAGCCTCATTTTCAAAAAATTTGCTCTAATTATGCCTCCAGCCCAAAATCCACACCAAACCGTGTACTATACGTTGTGGATGCATTTGTTCTTCGACAATCACATGTGGGTTCTCAGAACAACAAAAGTGACAATTTTGTCAATTAAAAAACCCTTCAATGTGGAAATGTGCCACATCGCATAGAATGATTTTGCTCGAGATTTAAAATATTGTACAATAATAAAGACAAGGTGTTCTATCGTGTAACGCTCCAATTTTACTAAGTCTCAGTCTACTGCTGGAGAAAATATTCGAGCTGTCTTCTACAAGAGTGCACAACTGCTAGCGTACGCCGATGACATCGATATCATTGGCCAAAACAACCGTGTCCTTAGTTTTGATTTCTCCAGGTTGAACAAACAAGCGAAGCAAATAAGTCTGGTAGTGAACGAGAGAAGCTGAAGAAGAAGAAACAAATTGTCAGCTGACTAACTGAGTGATATACTTACATATCTTTATGAAATTTTGTAAATGCACCAATTAGGGGTTGGTATTGCAGATGAACGTAATCGGACTATTTCGCCGCTCACAAAACGCAAATTAAAATACAAAACTCTAGTCGCTATAACGAGGTGCACTGTGATTTGAAAAGTGTTCAAAAGTCGATGTGGACCCGCCCTTATTAGATTTAATGCACATATGTATCTTACAAACCATTCAAGCTATATCAGTCAAAATTTCATAGGACAAATCCTTTTAACACCTCTTGCGATAACGTGAAATTTTATTAAGAACTACTAAAAGTATAATAAATCAATAACTAAATGCGTCAGAGACGTTAAATTTTACATCCAGAATGGCACAATAGGGCTTTGTAGCAACCGGTGTTAAAATTTGACGACAGATGTGGCATGGCCATACTTATATAAATTAAATCACCTACTATACCAATTTCAACCAATTTTGGTGTATAGTATTAGTTTGGCATTCCCATCTTATGGTAGAAAAATGGGTGAAATCGTAAGTAAACCATGCCACTTCCCATAAATTGTCACTTTAAGTTTCAACTGATTTTTTCACTTTCCGGTATACAAATCAAACACCAAATCGGCATAAAACTTTTCGCGAACAGTTCCTTTAAGATATGCCATCTCAGCTCTAAAAATTGTCAAAATAATACCATAAATGAAGCATCTATTTATAGGTAATATGGACCCCAGTGCTTATGGCTGACTTTTTACCGAACATATTGGTTAACGTGTGAGTTATGTATGTACAAGTATATAATTGAAATTCAGATATAATACTTTCCTAATAGTAGTATATCCGTGTGTCAAAGATGGTTTCAATCGAGTCAATAATTTCCTTAGCCTCCTCCATAAAAAAAATTTGATAAACCCTCTTAACGACATGTCTTTGAAATTAAAATATAGAAAACAATTATTTTTCTTAAAATTTCTTCGGAAGAAATTTCCTTTTTTTCTAACAAGTACATCCTTAGATTACATAGGAAGGGATCATGTTTATTTGCACATCAAAAAAACGCATGTTTTTGCATTTCATTTAATAATTAAATTTAATTGACTTTTAAAACCGTCAATTCCTTTTGAAAAAATCTTAATTCCCCGATCCCGTAGTCAATCTCCAGGAGGAACTTCGTTCGTACCGTTCTCACGAAAGTCAGGTCTACGTAATCCGGACTGGGATTTTTATCCGGCCAAGAACTTTCGAAAAACGTGATCTGGTGGTGAGGAAAATTTTTTCAAATTATTTTCAAATAAGCTAAAATTCACAAAGCAAAACAAAATTTAATTACAATAGATATATACAGATAATGGTCGCAGTATTAGTCAAAATTTTTATATTTGTTGTTTTTGTTTTTTGCAAAATTTGCACCTAGATCTTTAAAGAATTAAAATTATTATCAAAAACTTGTCGATCAATAAACTAAGAAGGTCGTTTGAAAAGTTCAAATTAAACAGTTCAGTCGTTTCATAGAAATTTTCCTCACTGACTCTGAAAACCGGCTTTAGAGAAAAAGCGTTTAAGCTTTTGGAATCCGATTATAGTGCTAAGTTAAAAGATTCCTACAAAAACGCTTATATCTCCGAAACTACTTACACAATCAGCTTCCCAGAAAATTTTCAAATGTACATATGGATGTATGTACTTATGTTCATTCGATATATTTGAAACTTACAATTGGTTAATCTACCAAAATAACCAAAAGTGTTTATTTTTATAATGCAGAATCGCTTAGCTCTTTTGAATTAGTAATTAAACAAACAAGGAAACACTTGAGTAAGCAAACTTTTCAAATGTCACACACATACATACATACATACATACATTCATACGTATACGCACGTATTCCCTTGATTATGGTTTATTGCTGGGCACTTAATGTATATTAATTGCAATAGAACTGCTGAAATGCCATTGGCGTTATGTCACACAAACAATTTACTATACAAAAACAAAAACAAAGTTGTACTGAGTAACAATTATCGCACGTAAAAAGTCCCAACATAAAATATGTATGACGAAAAATTACTCGGCCACTTGCTATTAAATTCCAAAATTTAATATGCCAAATTAGTAGCCACCACCCGAAATATTTTGTTTGTCAATTCACTACAATTCCACTGATATTCAAATCACTAATTATGCTTTAAATGCTTTAAATACATTTTTATTTGCTCGTTAAGCAATTATGTGTATAAAACTGTTCACAAACTGCTTGAGCGCTCGGCGGGGGAAGGTGTGTCGGCATTGGACATGTTCAGCATTAAAATTTTTCTTTTTTCTATTCTAACTACTCAAATATATACAGACTGTATTCTGTCTACTATTTTTATTGCTTCGCCAGTTGCAGAACTGCTAACTTTATCAGGGATCATAAATAATGCCTCGTATGTCGTCAACAAATATGCCGCGGTTTCTAGAATAAATAGTGGCGCTCGCCTAATTGGTGAATCTAACGTTCAATTAATTTTGTGGTTTAACTTATGGCTAATTGAGACCATAAGCGGTAAATGGACTACTATATATAAGTAAAATTATGTCATAGAAGTACGTAGAAGTGTGATAACTGTCAAAATATGTGAAGGGTTGATACTGAGGTTTTGGGAAAATATGATTAAGAGTATACTGCTCTAATGTTTAATTAAAGGATTAGGTCAATTTAGAGGTCGTAATGCACTTATTTTACTTCTTCATTGGCGTAGACACCACTTACGCGGTTGTAGCCAAGTTAACAGCAGCTCGCCAGTCGTTTTTCCTTTTCACTGTTTGGCGCCAACTGGAGATTCCAGGTGTAGCCAGGTCCTTCTCCATCTGGTCTTACCAACGGGGTGGAGGTGTTCCTCTTCTGCGTCGAATACTTTCAGAGCTGGAGTATTTTCGTCCAGTCAGACGACATAACCTAGCCAGCGTAGCCGCTTTCTCTTAATTCGCTGAACTATGTCAAAGTCGTCGTATATCTCATACAGCTCATTGTTCCATCGATTGCGGTACTCGTCGTTGTCACTTCTCTCGCGCACTCCTAAAACCGACTTATCAGATGATATTATTGTCCATGCCTCTACATCATATAGCAGCGAGGGGATGGTGCACTTGTAGAGTTTATTCTTTGTTCGTCGAGAGAAGAATTTACTTCTTAGTTGCCTATTCAATTCGAAGTAGCCCCTGTTAGCAAGAATTGTCCTGCGTTGGATTTCGTTCATAAGTAATTTTATTTAACACAAGTCGAATTTTTCTATGTTGAATCTGTGTTGATTTAGCCATGTCCGTAAATATGTATGTCTGTTCATCTGTCTGTATATATGCGGACAAATCCTACAGTTTTTAAGTCATCTCATATCCCTTTCTCCCTAAGATATCGGACTAAATAGCATATACCTGCTATACAACCTAAATCAAGTGCTTGTATCGGAAACTTTTTTATTTGACAAAATATCGTCAAGATTTGATATAGGTTATTGTCTAAATGGTGCAACCTGCAAAACTGCCATACTAACTGTACGATCGGTTACCCTCAACAAATTTTTCTGTTTCGGCACATTTTTGAGGTAGGCCCCATTTGCTGGGTTGTTGGACTGTTTCGACCATCATATTTATAAGCCCACGTCTCGTCTCAAGCGTCTCTTTTGCGTGGTTTACCCTGTGTTGCGATTCAGATCTTTTGGCAAGAGTCTAGCGTTTAATCCAAAATATTTTTATTTGATCCATAAAAGATTTTAGGTTCATCCGCCGACCCTATGTCGCCAGGGCGATGAATTTCAAGCACTGTTTCTTTAACTTTTTCGATGTTATCGTTATTTAGCAGAGGTAGATGGACTACTCGCATGAGTTTTAGATGACTTCGCGACATTCACTGACAGCTTTGTGCCACTCAATAATAAAAATTTAAATATAATAGATGGCAGCCCTTTTCAAAAATATATCCAACCATCGAATGAATATAAAGGATAATAAAGAATTATCGAATATCCAGTTGAAAGCTAAATAAGTATATATTGAAAATTTCTCTCCAAAAGGTGCTAGCTTAAATGGTGAAATACTTGAAAAAATTGCACAACTTTGAACCAGATCTCCACGGTCTTAAAGACTGCATTATTTGAATTCTTTCTAAAAACTTTTCCTGATAATGAACTATGGAATGGTGGAATGTTGTCATGCTAAAAATATTTGCAGAATACATGAATGTGCTATTTGTAGCTTCTTGTTATCAGGCTAATTTTAATAGCCCTTAGTTTAATATGGTGCTAGACAATTTATAATGTGCCATACATATGGTATATACAAGTATGTACATATATAATTATATGTTTTATATACCCATATCAGAATAATTAGGCCATTATCAAGGTTTATTTCACTTTCAGATTGCTAAAGGTATTAGTTTAAGCTTTTTATTTTCTTTTTATTACAAAAAATTCTTCTTTAAAAACCAACATTTATATGTATGTACATACTGTACACATACATATATACATACCAATTCCTTCATTGATTAAAATGTGTATACTGTCTGTATGAGTTTTGATTGAATTAACTCGAACCTTCGCATGCAATTTATTGTTATCAAAAATATTTTCCACAGCAATCAATCACCGTATATCATAAACACTATCACGCACGCCATATGTATAATAGGTAGTATAACTGTAAAAATTTTGTTTGCTTTTAGAAAATTGATTTTTATTAGCTTTTTCGATTGCGTGTTGAGTGGTTTACGCGAAATGAAATTTAACTGGAGCAGAATAGAGGTCAAGTGCACTTATGTTATGCCATAGATATTACATGTTGATATGTACTTATACCACATGTTGATATGTAAATGTATACCTGATCATATGTTGATACGCACCGGCGCATATTTCACTCTTCGTGTTTGTTCTCACATACAAACATATTTATTAGGCATGCAATGTGTGTGTGTGTGTTTACATATTTTCAATTACAAGGCTTTCCCCGCGTGTAATAAAATTCGACAAAATTTTCGTGAACTTGTGCTTAAACTGAAATTGTGTAGGCACACTATTGGTATCTCAAAAGCAACAACCAATAATGTAAACAATGCTGATTAAGTACCGGGGTGCATACCCATAACATTTAGTACATATTAAGGTGAACCATAAAATGAAATATGGAATTTATGGTTAAGAAACTTACATGCATACATATGTATGTATATAGCAGCAATGCAGTATTTTTAGCTACATTTTAAAAGAGTTCGGTGAAAATTTTATAATATTTGAACCGTTTCGGATATAGTTTTTTTTACCTTAGGGATTCTCGCAGACCATTAAATTCCCAACCAAAGGAGATCTTTTTCGATCAAAGATTCATCTAACAAAGGTCTATTATTTTTATGGGAAACTTAAGTTTTAACATTAAGTTAAAGTAAGCTTATATTTTTGTATTTTGCGGAAAGAATATGATGTTGCGGACCCGTTAAAAATGTTGTGGAAGGCCTTTGATGACCCAATTGTGGCTCAAGAAAAAGTTGATTAGTATTAGAACGAGTTCAAAGTCGGTCGAGAAATCATTCAAGTCGAACCGCACTCTGAACGACCATCAACCTCTAACGACGAGGGCTACGTCAAAGATTTAGTGCCTGAAAATCGTCGTTTGTCATTTAGAGACCTCGTTAGTAATGTTGGAATATCATTTGACTCAACCTAAACCACTTTAAACAATGTTTTGGGTCTCACGTCAAGTCTCAATTGATGCTAAAATCGCTCAATCATGTCATACTGCATTGGTTCTTCGGCACTTTTATATCAAAAACTCGAGTCATATCGTTTCGCCTGATTTGGCTCCATGCGACTTCTGGCTATTCAGCGAATTCAAAAGGTCATTGCGGGAACGCCCTTTTGATACGATTGAGAAGTTAGAAACTGAGTCTAAGAAATTTCAAAAGGCTATACCGGTTTTGAAGACTGGAAAAAGCGTTGACGAAAGTGCGTTTTATCGATTGCAGTTGAACCTTACTTACTAAGACTTGATCTTTCTGTGTCTTGCAGTCGCTCAAGAACTGGTCGTTGACCAACGTCTTTGATGATCCAGTAAGCTCATTCAGTGTCCATAGGGACAGCGCTAGATCGGAAAAAGATAGCAAAGTTATAGTCTTTGAATTAGAAAAGTATTAAGTTGTCAAAAATCTCTCATCCGCCTTTTTGTCTTTTGAATTTCGCGGCTATGTAAAAAACCTACAAAACGACGATATGCATGATTAGTTTGGATATTGCGTTCAACAGTTATAGACGTGTAAACATGGAGTTCACTAATTCGCCACAATTCGTGCTATTTTAAAGTTTTCCTGGTACTCTATAACTTCGAACTGCGGAGGAATCGTTTCGACGATTCAGAGCGGGCGAAAACGACACCATGGATAAGCCAGCCGGCGGAAGACCTGTGACGACAAATACCAATCAAATCATGGAACATGACATCGCCCAGAGGATGGGAGTTAGTTACCAAACCATTTTAAATCATCTGCAGAAAGCTGGATACACAAAAAAGCTTGATATTTGGGTGCTGCAAAAAAACCTTCTGGTCCGAATCAACGCCTGCGATATGCTGCTGAAACGGAACGAACTCGACCCATTTTTGAAGCGGATGGTGACTGGCAACAAAAATGGATCACATACGACAATATCAAGCGAAAACGGTAATGGTCGAAGGCTGGTGAATCGTCCCTAATAGTGGCCAAGTCGGGATATACGTCCAGGAAGGTATTACTGTGTGTTTGGTGGGATTGGAAGGGAATCATCCACTATGAGCTGCTCCCATTTGGCCAGACGCTTAATTCTACCATCTGCTGCGAACAACTAGACCGACCTTGCAGCAGGCGATCGACCAGAAGGGTCCAGAATTGGCCAACAGGAAGGGTGTAGTGTTCCACAATGACAACGCCAGATCACACACTTCGTTGATGACTCGTCAGAAGCTAGGGAAGCTCGGATGGGAGGTTTTATCGCATCCACCATATAGCCCGGACATAGCGAATAGTGATTACCACCTGTTCCTGTCCATGGCGAACGCCCTTGTTGGTGTAAGGTTGAACTCAAAAGAGGCTTGTGGAAAGTGGCTGTCCGAGTTCTGCACTAATAAGGAGGGGAGCTTCTACGAGGGGGGTATTATGAAGTTGCCGTCTAAATGGAAACAGGTTATCGATCGAAATGGCGCATATTTGAACTAAATTCGATCACTGTAACACTTTTTATAACGCATTGAATAAAGAGCAAAAAAGCGGAAGGGAGATATTTGACAACCTAATATTTTATAAATAAAACAAATAGAGATGATTTTCGCATCCTTCCCAAAGAGATCCCAGTTACCAACTGCAGTCTGGGACTATACTATATATTTCGCCATTTAGTATTGGGACTTGGTCTGTTCGCTAAAGTCTGCTACTTTCATGTTTTCTTCTTTTCATCTTGTTAAATATGATAGATGGATTGGTTATATGATTATGAGCGATGGGTTAGTTTAGAGCAAAAGTTTAAGCTTCTACATACTGAAGCTGACTGAGCCGAGCACTAGACGATACGTGGATTGAACAAGGAAAACTCTTTTTCACTATTCCAACCATTGAGTTCTGTGTTTAGCACTGTTAGCTTCAGCAAAGAGAAATCCTTAATTTTTTGAAAAATACGTAGTTTGTACTTAACCCAACGGAACCAAATTTATCACCTTTTTCGAATAACAAAATTTTATGAGCTTGGCAATAGTACTCAGTTTCCCATTACCAAAAACCAATCTCTTCTGAGCATTTCAACTGTATCAACTTTCATCACAATATCTCCAACTTTATTCAAACTATCGCTTGGACTCGGTAAGGTGTACCTACAGATTTCCGGTTATCAATTATACTTTTGTGTTATACTTATGTGTAAACAACCGTTAGATGAGCGGAACTATTATGTATGTACATATATATTCTTTGCTAAAGGTTATATAAAAAGAATGTCTGATATATTTGATGGCGGACGCTTATGTAGCTTTGGCTAATGTTTATTGCACTTCAAAGGAATGACAATGGAATAAATGAGCTTCGCAGATATTTTGAAGCAACAACAACAACCACACACCAAATTTGCTCAAAATGATTTGCAAGCAAGCGAAAATAAATGAATTCCAGTTTTAATTTTGATGGAATTTCATGCAACGACGTCAGCAGATAATATAGTGTCTGCGATTCTTCTGCAACAGCAAACGCTCTTTTGCCTTTCTTATTTGTTTATTGTATTTTTTTGTAAGAACGATTAATACAAAAAGCTGAAACATTCCAGTATTCAAAATTCGATTAAAAAAAGTTGTATGAAAATTAAAGCCACGCTGCTGATAAATGAGATCATAATTATTTAAGTTATTAAAGGAGTTCGCATTAGCAACGTGTTCGCCAGCAGCGAGGAGAGGGACAAACCTCTGTGCTAAAAACGCAAATGCTAAACACTAATCGATTTGGGATGCTAAAAAAAATTAAATAAAAAAAAATATTTTTAATACAAAATTAAAATTTTCTCAAACAACGCAAAAACAACCACTCAAGATCTCAGTGAACAAATTTGGCTTCGAGAATAATAATTTACATTTGTATAAAAAACGTTGGCTAATTTTTGATGCTTTATTCGCATTTACAATCAATCAAGCCATCAAACCTGTCAATTATTTGAATATTGCAGCAGTCAAACAGGTACTTGAAAAAATCAACAAAACACTTAGTGGGGCAGTGGGTAGCCGAGTCAATGATTTAATTGTTGTATTTGCAAGAAAAAAACTTATTTGCAGTTTTTTATGCTAAAGCACATGAATTCATGAGTCCACTCTCCAACTCACTATGCTAGTGCAAGTTTTGCTAATGTCAATCAAATATTGTTCTTTTTGTATATCAAAAAAACTATCCTTATTTGCTTTGAAATAATAAATAAATATTAGAATTTTTTAACTTTTATACACTAGCGACCTATTGCAGCAATGAATAATATTTTTATTGTTCTGTAGTTTATCGGTAACGTTTTAAACTGATTAAAACCAAGACAACACATTCACTTCGGCTGTACCGAATCCATAATGCTTCACAGGTGAATTTCTTATAGGTCAGTTTGTATGGCAGCAACATGCTATAGTGATCCAATCTGAACAATTGTCAAACAGATTGTAGCGCTGACTTAGACAATAGCCCATGCCAAATTCCGCGAAGAGATCTTGTCAAATAGAAGAGTTTTCCATACGAAAGCTTTATTTCGATCGGTCAGTTTGAAAAAAAAGGCAGCTCTTTGACCAGAAAAGGGCGTATGACGAATGCCGTAACGATATCTCAAAAACTGAGAGACCAGTTCTCGTGTATACTGACAGACAGTCGGAAAGACAATCATGGCTAAATCTATACAGCCAGTCCCACTGATCATTTACTTATGGTATAGACCCTGTAAAGATAACTAGCATTTCCTTCCAGAAGTTACAAACATCATGGCTTATTTCTAGATACCCCTGTGGGCAAAAAATAGTAAGACTTTCCAATTTAAATTTTGGGAGAAACCTCATTCGTCAAAATATTTTTTTCCTTGGATGGTATGACTGTCAGTGAAATCTGCCCCAAATGTTATATCAAAATAATCATTAGTGTTTAGTATGCGCTTGCCTTTCTGAAGGACATAAAGTGTATTCGGCGATTTTTATGATGAGTGAAATTATTCGACAAAGAAGCTCCATTTAATTTTGTGTGCGGAATCAAATTTATGGTGCCGAAACGTTCAGAATATTGCAAAAGACCTTCGGTGATAATTGTTTGTCGCGCGCAACTATCTTTGATTGACACAAAAGAGGGTATTCATAAAGGGTCCACGACCAGGACGGCCATCAATATCAATATCATCATCAATAAAATAAAGGAATTGGTGCTAGAGAATCGATGGTTAACAGTCAGAGACCTTCTAGCATCGTTGGAATATCGGAAGGATCAGTGAAAACCATTTTGAAAGATTATTTGTACCTAAGTAGAGTGAAAGCACGATTGGTTAGAAAATCACTAAATTTTTTCTAAAAAAAAGTGTCGCGTTGACGTCAGTGAAACAATGCTTTCCGACTATCAGAATGTCAGCAAAATTATTATTACTGGCGATGATTCTTGGATTTATGCTTACCATCCGGAAACAGATGATTAAGCGGCCAAATAGCGTGGCAAAGGTCAGCCGCAGCCGAAAAACTACGTCAACCACTCTTGATTTCTGCAACACGATATTGCAGCGCCGCATAATGCATTGATTTTTCGTGAATTTTTCGTCAAACTTTGAACCAATTACGTGCCGTAACCAACGTATTCGCCTGATTTAGTTCCGTGTGACTTCTGGCTGTTCAGCGCAGTCAAACGACCACTTCGGGAAAACCGTTTTGAGTCAATTGAAGACATTTAACGTGAATTGTTACGCGCATGGAAGGCCATTCCGGAAGTTGACTTTAACAACCGTTTCCAGAATTCCAGAATTAGAAACGTTGGCACAGTGTATTGAGGCCTAAGGGGTTTACTTTGAGGTCGATTTTGAAGAATAAATTAAGAATTTTAAAATTATGAGAAAAGTCTTTGCTAATAGTATTATACTATGTGCCGAAATCATCATATTGGCATGTCGAATCGATTCAACGACGTCTCTCTATCCATCAGTCGGACTCGGTGTATGCAAGTCGAAGAAAAATAATATTAAAATATCAAATAATGTTAATTTTTTTTATCAATTAATTACATAACGTAATAAGGTGCAACAAAAAGTAAAGGTATTTCACCTTAATTTAAACGCTTTGTACCATAACATGGCCTAAATAAGTCTTCGAATTTTTAGCGAATTTCATTTGATGACGTCAATAGCATGTGAGTCGACCTCCAGCAGTTCCTAAGAACGGGTAAATTTGTTAGTAAACATGCATTTCGTAAAATTGGAATTCCACTTTTACAGACATACATATGTATATAGAAAGACGTACTATGCAAATATGTATAAACATTTAGATATGTATATATGTACATACACCTTTCTAACTAATAGAAAAAATATTTTATTTTTAGTTTATTTTACAAGTTCACTGAATCACCACTAAGTGCTTACATACATACATATATATATGTACATATATGCTGCGAATGCGTACAATTTAAAACAAACATATTCTTAACCGCGTCGATTGCAATGACGTTTAAGTCTAATAGTCATACATCTTCGACCCTTGCAATATCAAACTGGCATGTATTCGTCACCCGGCAACTACACTAGGCATACGTAATAGTTACTCATGTTATTGATAAGTTGATAACTACTGTGAGCATTTTTTGCAATTATTAGTCCTAAGTAAATATTAGTATGTGTTCTGAAAAATGCATAATTCTCTCTCTCACATACATACATATATGTTTCTTCACGTTTCTTCTCTCTCATATATATACATATATATTTAAATACTCATACAAACATCATATTTATATTTTTAAAGAACTCAGCTCTTTACTCAGTGATTACTTGAAGTGTCATAATTAGCTCTTATCATTTATATAAAACAATAATTATAATTTTTTAGTATCTGATAAGCAGTCACTTAGTTATTATGATATGTGCAATAGCTGGAGCATAAACAACTTTTTATGCAAATTAAATGTTTGTGGAATATTAAAAAATGTGAAAATATTTTAATACCATAAGCGAAGGAATTTTTACTGCACTTACTTACTTAAAAAATTGTTTGCTGAATTTTTAATCTAATTTTTGAAGATAACCAAAGATTATTTGTTGTAAACAACTTGTTATTGTTTATAACGAAGGTTGGCCAAAATGTATGTACAAACAAAATTCCAGTAGAATAATAGTAAAATAGCAGTAGTTTTTACTTTTATTTATATTACAAATAACCGTTATCTTACTTTATTATCAACAACTCACTGCTCTATGTGGCATGAATTGCAAATTAAAAAGTTTTCATTCATTGTTAGCGCCACATTCTGAGAGGGCAATTTTAGTTAAATTTATAAATGAAAAAATTACCAGGTATCTGCAAACATTTCCGAATTTTTTATGACGCTCACCATTTCATTAATTTTAACACCTTAAATACAAATAATTGCAATTCGAAAAGTCAGTAATTTCAATGAAATATCGAGTTAAGTGTGGGAAATACATTTTCGTGGAGATCAAATTAACAATTTTATTGATTTTATGAATCATTACTATGTTATTCGCCTGTGTAGCCGCAGCTACACATTATGCTATATATTTGCTATATTTATATAAATGATGACATTCACTAAAAATTTATCCAATAATCAAATATACAATAGCAACCAGTATTCCGCGAAAATATGGCAAAAAAAACAAAAAATATGTCATAAAAACAATAAATTCGTTACATGCATAACTAATTGTAATCCAAAAGAGGTGTGAAGAGAGCGCTGCTGATTTGCTTACTCATCTTGCTTGGCGCTTAACAGTCCATTTGAGCTTACAGGTGTGCCACCCCCAACGCGTAGGCAGCCTTATTTGTTATTTTTTGTGAAGCACAATTAACATTTTTGCGGCAAAAAGATTTTTTTTATATCTTTTTCGCAATAACCGTACATTTTGTGAGACCTAAAAATGCTAATAATTTACGATTTATGACCACTGAGTAGTATTTGCGGAATATTAATTGTTTGTTACGAAAAAAACAAAAAATAAAATTAATTGTAAAAAATAATAAAATAAAAAATTATTGAATTTAAAAAATTAAATTAAATAAAACAAATACAATAAATAAAAATAGTAAAAAAAATTAAATAACATAAAAAAAATGAATGAAAAATATCAAAATGAATTTGTAATAAAAATTAACAATAAAAAAGTAGGAAAAAAATGTCAAAATAAAATAAAAAAATTTCTTTGCCTGATTTGAGCTGCGAACCACCGCCTTCATTTTCATGCTGTTGAGCTCACAAATGTACAAACAAATTATTATTACCTGTGAGTCAACAATAACAACTCTGTGCTTTACATACTCTGGTTAAATAAAAAATGTTCTCACTGCCGCTCTGTTAACACAGCAAATGTTAACTGCAGCATTAAACCAGAAAATGTTAACATACTGCTATTCATTTAACATTGTTTACTCATTTCCGATCGCTCACAAGTGGCGCACAAATGCTCACATCATTTTATTTTTTGTTACAATTTACTTTTCACTTTTTCTGCCAAACATTTCTGTTACTCATGCAAACACGTAGCTATATATGTGCGTATGTATGTATGTATGAATGGCGGTGTTTTTTTTTATTTTTGGTTGAGTGGGGCGCGTTTGCATTAGTTTGCGTTTTGTATTTACTTTGCGCCAACTTTTCTTGCGCTGCAAATTCGCTACTGAATTCAGTTGATATCGAGCCGCGATCGCAGTTGGTACGCGAAAAAGTTGGAGACTCGCGAAATACAATTTTGGAGTAAAATTTGAAAAATTTATAATAAAAATATTTTTTGGCGCGCTTAAGAAAAATTCGATAATAAATAAATATTACATTTAAAGATAAGTGAATACGAAAAGCGTTATTTACTGAAAGTAAATTTGTGAAATCGCGTATATTAAAACGTTTCAAAGAAATTTGGCAAAAAGTTAGTATTCATTGTGACTGCATTATGTATTGAAAAAATGTATTAAAATTAAAAAATATACTTAATATTAAAAAATATGTTTAATACTAAAAAATATTTTTATATTAAAAAAAATATGCTTAAAATATTATGTGTTTGCTTGCAGCATAATATGGTGAATAATAATTTTGTCTGAACGTTTTTTTTTTAACTACAAAACTTGGAAATTAACAAAAAAGAGTGTGGCCTTTATTTAAGCCATAAGTAAGACAGTGTTTTGGAATTTTTCAAAAAGAAATGAGAGTAAAATATGTACTTAGAAATATAAATAATATTTTTTGCATTACATACATGAAAAATCGATTAAGCAAATGTTTCGCAATTGTTCTTTTTTTGTTTTAACTTATAGAAAGTAGATAAATAAATGTAAATTGAAGCAAATCTTAGTAAATTTTTTTTTATCTAAATAAATAAATTAAAAAAATAAATCGAAAATATTTTAATTTTAATAAATTAATAAATTAAAGTTGAAGAAAAAATTATTCAAGTTTGAAAACTTTTTAACGGTTTTATTGCAATTAGGCTGAATTTTGAATATATTAATTTTAAAAAATTAAAAAAATTTAATAAATGTAAAATTCAAAGCTGAAAAAAAATTGCTTGATGTTTGAAAACTATCCAACGGTTTTATTATAATTCAGGCGGCACTTTATATCAAAAAGGTTATGAAAGGTAGACAAATAAATTAAAAAAAGAGTCCAAAAATAATACGTGGAGATTGCAAGCCACACATTTTCTTCAAATTTCATATACCACAAAATTTGTATATAAAAAGTCATGCGCTTAACTTTAAATATCAAATTTTTTGATTCGGTTTCAAATGCAAATATGAAATTAAGTCCCTTATATACATACATATATATATATACGTATATACATACATATGTGGCTGAAATAGGAAGGCAGTACAATTTCTTCGCTGGTTGCAAATATGTACTCTTATATACATTATATCACCCTTGAATTGTGAACGATTTGCTTAAAAAAGATGAAATCTGCTTAAGCGTAAAGAAAGTAACAAAAGCTTATGCCAACATTATAGATATAATGTGATATTTACAGAAGATTATTACTTTGAATGCTTGTCAAATAACAGGACTAATATAGACAAAAATAAATAAATTTTCTCCACTTCCGCTTAAATAGCTGAAAATAAATCATCTTCATTTAATGAAACATTTTTCCGTCTCAAAAATACCAAAGTAATAAATAAGACTTACGCTTTTTCGCTTCACTCTTAAGTCAATGGCTGCATACTGTACACACATGCCTGATAGTAAACTCGACAATTCTGCTTGGTCAACAAAGAATTGCAGCGAACTTACCCATAAATATTCACACTCACATATCCACATATAAATATGAGACAGAGAGCGCAATTAGAGCCATATGTATGTATGTACATGCATACTAACGGCATTCGTTGTGTTGTCCCTGACATTGCATTGCAACATGTTTTTGGCAGCTCATTCCCTAACAATAGCCATAATTATAGTAAATCTGTTAATTCGCATATTTTATTTGCAACACATACAAACATATGTAAATATACATATACATACATATATAAGAAAATATGTGTGCAGCTAAGTCAAATAAAAGATCATTGTCCCTAGAAGTATAGACGTTACAATGCTGTATGCAAAAAATTGCAAAAACACCAAAAAAGTATGAAAATGTTGGCGACAGTGTCGACGTAAACATAGCAACCACAACAAAGCAAAATTTTCGAACGTTGAAAATTATAATTAGTTTCCTCGAAAAGTAATCTTGTGCTGGAATATTTTCATGGGCTGTGAAATTGGAAAATTGTTAAATGTTTTGGTTTTGGCAAACTATTATGGTTCCTCGAAATGTGGCAGTGTCACTTAAACGAAAATCGATTCACATTTTTGCAAGCTTTGCGCCTTCATGAAATTCAAAAAATAAATAATGGCTGAAACAGCATGAAAATAAAGTAAACAATGTAAAAAATAAAAATAAAATAATTGTATGTAGATTATCTTGCAAATATTTCAATTTATTGGCAATTTGCTACGTTGCATGTCCAAAGGTCGCTTTAAGTCCATTAAAAATTTTTTGTTATGTAATCAATATTAACAAATTATTTTTTATATTTTTTTTATTTTCGAATTTTTTCACTCAATGCCAAAATAATTAAAATTTAAATTTTTTTGATATGGTGATTTTCAAATATGACAAATAGACATCTTATCAAATATTCGGCGAAAAATAAGAATTCAGCAATCTTAACATATTACCGGATCCCATCTGATCAAATTTTAACCGAACAAAAAAAAAAACATTTTCAGTAATCACAAATCGTTATCGCCTACAAACTCGGCTCCTTTTTGAAACAATACAAACTTGAATACGCTTAGACCAATTTTCCATATACTTATGATAAACCACGGCAGTGATAGCCTTCAGTGCCTTTAGCGAATTTGGCTTTTTTCATCTTCGGGTAATTGTATGCGCCATTTGCTAGATTGCTGGACAGTTTCGTCGCGATATTCATAAACCAAGTAACATCGCGTTAGATAAATGCTGGGCCCCCAGTTACGTTTCCAACACCTTTTTTCTGATCTTAAAATTATGATAAAAACTTGCTTTGCCGAAGAGTCACTTATTAACTATATAAAGAGTGTGATATATATACAATAGTATATATAACATATTATTATAAATATTGCATTTGATCCAGTTAAAACCATTAATAAGCAGATTTGAATCAGAATATAATTTCATCACTTACTGCACGCTTATTGTATCAAATGCGATTTTTTATCTTTATAATTGCAATTAGTGCACGAAATCATTATTCAAATTCATTATCTAATACATTATATTTATGTATGATAAGCAAGAATTTCATGGTCGATGGTACGCCTATGCGTTTGTATATTACATAGTATTAGTCACAAATATGCATAAAAAGATAGTCTAGGAAGAACACAATTAAAAAAAAAATTTCATAAAATGTGGCATGAAGAGTTCTTTAAGTAATATTTTTTTTTAATTTTCAAGTAAGCTTTCAAAAATAACTGAAGTTTTTTTATTTATTAGTCAAACAATGGAAATTTTGTATACAAATTTCATTAATTTAGTAATTTCATTCACTTTTACTAGTTTCCCTTATATTTTCAAAACAAGCAAGTACCCACCTCTCTTCAATGAGAAATCGACTTCTCATCTTCACGAAATTGGCAAACGAATCACGCCCATAATGAAGTGCAAACAAAAAGAAAGTGCAATAAAAATAGCGACAAACAATGAAAACTGAAAGTGTAACACTACTAAAATAAAGAAAAAATGAAATAAAGACTGCAAAACAAATCATATGTACATACATACATACATATGTAGTCTTGGAGGTGCCAAATAAAACAGATTTGGCAATGTCTTCCTCGAAACTAAGAGATATGAAGGGTTTTTACATGTACATATATACATATAAGTTCTAGTCAAAATAAAATTATTTTTTGCATTAAATTTAAGGTTTTATTTAGTCTTGTTAAAATTATCCGATTATGGTAAAATATCCATCGCTTTGTTTGTTAACTTTTTGGTCTTCTGAAAAAACATTTGATAATGCCACTCCCATAGAAAGCTTCATCTTTATTTGCAATAAATGCAGTGGTCAATTTTCATAGCTTCTCTTGAGGCGAATTTTCAGCAGCAACTTTTTTCGCTATAGACAGGAACAGGTAGTAATCATTTGGTGTCAGGTACGGACTATAAGATGTATACTTGAAAACCTCGCAACCAAGCTCACGAAGCTTCTAGTGAAGTACTATCGATGTATGTGGGCTGGCGTTGCATCGTCTCCGTAAACTTCACAAATTTCATTGATGGCTTACCTGGCATTCTTCCATTTGTTATACAAAAATTTCAAAATATAGCGAATTTTTTCACTACTTTCACTCATTTTTGAACAACTGTAACTTTTTTTCAACTTCTCTGAATTTAATTTTTTTTTTGTTTAAATTAAGCCCAAAGTCTCACCTTTCCAATACCGTATGGTATGACACAATGTGATTGGTAGCACTGGAGATATACGACTGCAACGACAGCTATTGACAAAATGCGAAAAAGCTTTTTCGACTACCCAATAATATCGACTTAAGACGATTACACAAAACTAATTCTTCTCGCTGCTTAAGTGTTCCACCAAAACATGAAATTTATTTCGTGTTTATATTTATCCGCGTTAATTCCGTTATTTGCTAGCAATAAATTAAATAAATTAATGTCGTGCTAATCCGCTAGCGTTGACTTAGTTGACTTTCTATTCGCCAGAGCGTCAAGCGATTCGTTTTTTATTTAATAGAAGCACCTAGAAGTAAGGCGTTGCTATCAGAATTTATAAATTGCCAATGCTGCGCTTAAATTAGACGCTGCGATGTGACAAATGCATGACTCAAGTATTATTTTCAAAACAACGCGTTTGCTTCATAACTGGAATAACTAAATTTAAAAAATCGCAAAAAATTCAAGAAAAGAAAAGGCAATAAACAAGCAAATATATTATATAAGCATAGACAAACATAATATCTGTCTGGATTTGAGCTATTGAATAGTTGTATATAAATTTCAAAACGTCTCCAGTTGCTTAAAAAGCTGTCGCGCGTGCGCAAATGCAGCCGCTGGTGATGTGTTGCCGTTCTGGTTTTGCTAATTTTTTAAATATTAGATTTTTAATTGTTTGTTTGATAAAATTATTATTTTTTTCTTGTTTTTTTCTGGTTTTATAATTTTTTTCTTACTTTTTTCTCCATTTTTTCGGTTATTTATTTTTGTTTCTTACCAGCAATGTTGTCGCGCAGCTTCTGCGCTTTAGCCAATTTCATAAAAAAAATTCTTCACTTATCTACGCAGTGTAAATCATGCAAATTAATTTCTTTCCAATTAACTTGTAGTTCATTAAAAATCGAATAATTCATGAAGATAATTTCTTATGCAAAAAATAAATATTTTTTTTTCTCCCAAAAACAACCATTTCAGCACAAACATGTTTATCGCTGACATCATTTTTGGGGCAGCTTATTTTGTTTGTTTGAACTTCAGCTTCAGTGGTCTTCAGCAAAAGCGCAAAAAAACTAAAAAAAGTTCGCAGAATGCCACATTGAACCTTTCAGTCTTGAAACCATTTCAAAGCATAATAAACGCTTCAAAAACTGTTGACAATAGCGAAAACGAAACTAAAAAATCGAAAATCAAAAATAAACAAACACAATTTTGTTGTTGTTGTTGTGTCATTTTAATTAATCGGTTTTCTGTCCAAGCCGCTGCCCTTTCTCAGCACATCTATGCTTCCCTTTCTGATTGCGAATTTTTCGAAGCGCTTTTTATCTGTCATCTAGGCAAGCAATCAGTGCGTGGCGATGTGCCTTCTCTCTACCTAGCTCTGTACGTTTGTTTGTGCGCGCAAATGTGACTTACAGGCAGACAAAATAAAATCAATAATGTGCTTGCCGTATCGACGAAACATTGCTTTCATTAGTTATTCAAGCGTATGCTCGCCTACAATACGAAAGTGTGTCTGTGAACGCTAGGCTAGGGGCTATGCCTTCGCATAATCTGGTTAGTAGACAAAATGCGATCTATCGCTAATGCTGATCGCATTAAGAACATTTTATTTTCGTTTTCTAGTTTGTTATTTTTTTGCTTTTGCGAATTTGTGTGCGTATGACAACAACACTGCCATCCTACTTAACCGGTTCGCTTTCCACGGTACTTGAGCTGTTTTTGACGTTACCCACGCACAGGCGCAAACTGCTTCAATCAGCTGTCTTATTATTATTTTCATTATACACGCATACATATGTATGTGTATACATGTGTTTGTTTTGCTGATATTTATTGGCGCTAAAGAAAATCCAGTCAAATACTCAAGCATGCGCAGCAATTAAAACTGGATAGCGTTTAAACTGGATCTCGTTTTCGTTTGCTATGCGGAAATGATAATTATTCTGAGCAATATTTGATTATGTAATCGAATTTTTTTTTTAATGGAAACACATCTTTCCACTTAACTAATTGCATATGTTGAGTGTTTTATAATAAATATTTATGTAAATTAAAGCGCCAACGAGCTTAGCAAAATTTGTGCGCGGTTGTCGGGGCGTATGAGCAACATTCACTTGACGGTAGAAAAATATTTTAAATATCTACTACATACATATGTACATACATACATACATATCGTCACTTAAAGTGCAAAATAGCGTAGCATCAAAAACAATTCGAAAAGCACTTTCAGATATAATAACCAATATATAACCATTTTATAACCACAACTCAAATTTTGTTCAATGTGAGTGGTTTCTATTATATCGTTTTTCCTTCGCCTGTAAACTTATGAAAAGTGTTGTTACGTTTTTTTGCATTTTAGGTGACGATATGTAATTTAGAATTAACAGGGAGCCAAAAAATGGAAAAATCATGTTTTCGGGAAACGTTCTTCGGATCATTCTGAACATCTTGGTCTAAGAGACTATGGTCTAAAACCGGTTTCCAGCCACCGTTTTTTAAAGCGAAGTTTTTTAGGGATTATAAATTTTTTCTGTAGTTTTTGAGATACCCAAATAAAATTTATTGCAATACATGGCTGCATTTTGATATTCTATAGATCATTTGTCGGAATCGGCCAGACTTCTCCTTAAAAATCGCTGACTTGATCAATTATGAGCGGAATAGTTAGTAACGAGAGAAATATTATGCCTAGCTTATGCCAGCTATATTCACTTACAAATCAGTAAAAGCGCGTTTTTCATGTTTTTTTTTGTTTTTGAAGAGACATTTTATTTAAGGGTGTATTCTAGTCTAAAAATAAGAAAGTAAATAAATTTTATTTTATTTGCGGAGATGTTGGCATTTTTTTGACCAGGACTTGAAATTTTAAACTTTTTTTCTCGAAATTGTCTTTTTCAAAACGATGCCCACGATTTCTCAGGTTCTACTAGACTTACCTGAAGATTTTGGACTTGTCTGTTTAATGTGAAATTGTTTTAATTTTTTAAAAATTCAAAACAGTTCAAAATAGTGGTAAAAAATTTCCTTTTGCCAGGCAGTCAGCATTTCGTGAATTTTTTTCCGTAGACCCATACATTGGGAAATCGTAGAAATGATCACGGTGATTCATTTTAAAACATTTTGGTTTCTCTCGATTCCGTAGACGGAAGGACTTACGAGAAAAGCTGTCTGTTGTTTCGTTGACTGTTTTTTTTTTGGTTTTTAAATAATTTCAAAAGCCTAAAAGTATTGTTATTATTATAGATGAATACAAACTTTGATATTTGACAAAATGGCTTTTCCAAAAAGTCTTCTTTATGAAAAAAATGTATACTTAAGAAGAGCTCAATAAATCGAAATTATTATAAAATACCATATTGTTACGATTATTGCCAAAAAAATATACATATGAGAATATCGGTCCAACCGCGTCGGAAAAATTTTCCTCACCGACTCTGAAAACTTCGCTTATAACTCAACTTCGAATTGTCGAAGAATATATTCAATTATCTTTATGTACCGGTTTTTTCAATAGGCATTTTTTAATATACCGTGATCAGTAATTTTTTTTTTCATTATATTCAGTAATGTTTACAATTCCATCATTGAAAGAGAAAGAGAAATTATTCAATTTTATTATCAAAATAACCCTTCTCCCATTAAACTTTTCATTCGCCTTTCCCATTTTGTGGCCGTAATAATGGTGCGGTAAATAAACAAAGCTGTCGATTCTGGCGCGAAGAAAATCCACAAATTAAACATTCACCTAAAAGTTTGGTTGGTTTGTAGTCTGTTGGAATCATCGGTCTATACTTCTTTCGAAATGAAGCTGGTGACACCGTGATTGTCAATGGAGAGCTTATACATCGATGATTACCAACTTTTTATGACCGAAATAGGAAGAAGTTGATATCAGGTTCCAACAAGACGTGACAGTCAGCACGTGCAACAACCGAATTCTTGTGAGAAAAATTTGGAGATTTGATTATTTTAGTAAATTGTAACTGTGTATGGCTTTCAAAAAGTTGTGATTTAAGACATTTTCTCGAGCAAAAAACAGCCTTTTCTCATATAAAAAATAAAATATTTTATTAAAATTTTTTATTTTTGCAAACATTCACTATTAACAAAGAAATTCTGAAATTTTGGAAAAAAATATTTTATACTCGGCCATTGCGACACCATTTTCGGTGACCCCTCTGATAAAAGATGCGCCCGTGTTGGCCGGACTTACACTTACAGGATCATCGAAAGTGAAAAAAATAAGTATTTTTGTTAAAATCTTTACTTAAAACTTGGACGAAGGAAAAAAACTGAAAATTAGATTTTTGGCAAAAAAATTAAAATTTCAGTGAAAATTTCGCAACATTTTTTTTTAAATAGTTGTAATCAAAATAAAATCCTTCGTCCGTCCTTCGTCTTTAAGAATTGTATCTCAAGGATTTATGTAAAATTTCATGAAGATCGGTTGAGTAGTTTTCGACTCGACTTCAAAAACACAGTTTCGAGAAAAACGCGTTTAAAGACGTTGCACTTAGCCTAGCTAGCCTCGAGTGCACAAGTTCTCAAGGCTGTATCTCCGAAACTACTACTCGGATCATCTTGAAAATTCATTACAACATTCTAGTGGGGATGTAGAATTTAATAAGACGATAAAAAAAATCGAATTTTGAAACCCGTAAACCCATGTAAACCCTTAATTTATAGTTTTCATGTGAAAAATATTGAATATACCCTTTTTTTAAATGGGTACTTTAAAAGTATGCCCGCTTTTACCAGTATACACACATAATTACATTTGACTTTCAATTTATGACAACTCTAGCTCAAGTTATCATTTTTCACAATTCAGGGCCGGCCTGTAAAATAAACAAATGCAGATAATATAAAACTTGAGAACTGAGAAAAATGCAGCAAAATTCGCAAAAGTACAAAGATTTTTCAGTATACTTGTATATGAATACATAGTATACATACATATGTATATATTTAAATGTTAATATATATTTATATATTAATATACCACACATGTTTGGTAACCCCTCTGCCTTGCATAGCGCAATAATTGCCGTCAATGTGTCTGCTGTCAACAAACGCAATTCAACACAATGAAGAAGAAAATAAATAAATAAATAGCTACCAAGCCACCAAGAAAGAAAATAAGTGCAAAAAATCGAAAAATAAATAACAAATAAATGAGCGGTTAAATGCGGTCACGAAAATAGGAAATAAAATCTTATCAGCAATGCAAAAAGTAGATCTTGCGAGTATATAGTATATGAGAATATAAGTGTGTTTAAGTACATGCTTACATATATAGTAAAAAATAATGAAAATGCATTTAAAAATAACCAAACTAACAAGTGTGCTAAAAAGTAAAACCAAGTACTTCTAAGAATATCAAACTTTTTTACTAATTTTTTTATTATTTCACTGTGTCTGAAATGAAAGTGAAACATACAAACGTATTAAGCACTTAGCTAATAGGAAATTGCGAAGCAAAACAATTGCTGCGCTCATTTGGCTTTGAAGGGCACTAGCGTCAATAACCAAGTCTTCGTTACCTGGTCACACTTTAGCAATAAGAAAGATAAATATTGTGTTAAGCTCTGTGTGAACAGTTTCCTATTTTTATAACAAGAGTGCAACTTGTTGCATGTAGTTTTTATGCACCTAACGGATGTATATTTTTTGTAAACAGGGTGATTTTTAGAGATAGAAAGCTTTCTAGACGGAAATTAGACAAACAAGCTCTTAAAATGGAGTAATTTTCTTGACATTTTTAGTCACTATTCTTCTCCTTACTCATGGTTGTGCGCTGGGTTTGGAACCCGCAATGTAAAAAACACACCCAATGAAAACTAATCAACAGTCTCGGATGAGACACCCACCTTTTAGTCATTATAGTTTGACAAATAACCATACAAAGACTGAACACAGAAAAAATGAAAAAATTCAAAATTGAAGAAATTTTATTCAGGCAAACTTTGCATTTACATATATTTTATACTTCAAGTCAATCTTCAGCGAAGTGAGTATATAAGTACGAACAATTTTTTAAAACCGACGATGACATTAAGTTTACCCACCATAGTGGACGTTGTTGAAATTGAAAGTCGCTCTCTTCTGGTTCTCTATATCAATATCATCAGTAGTGAGAAAATAGCCAAAACTCTGCATATAATAATTTTCTATTGATAACCATTTAGTTATCACTTGTTGTGAGAACTCCATTACCTGTTAAAGTGCATTTTTCAAATCTAGACGAAAGGTCTATGTATATATCATATGATCAAATTTGACTCGGACTGGTAATATTTATTATAAGTACGTCCTAAGACAACGCAAGTAAGCCAACGCTTAATCCAATATTCTAGCCAATTTAATTTAAGCGATTTTGTTTTGGTTTTGACTCATTTTGAGCACTACATTGTTGAAGAGTTTAGAAGTCATATTCATATTTTGTCTCCAGCAATGATGCGTTTGATGAATGGAGGACCCAAACAGTAAATTGTCATGCTTTTTTGCAACCACCACTGAACGTTGTTTTATAAAAGGTTCTGGTTATTTTCGTACAATTCTGGTATTGATACGCTTTATACCCAAAACATTAACCAAAAGAGTTGAGTCGTTCCATAAGTCATGTTAAGATTCTCTGCTATCTCTCTGATTCCATCATGACGATCTTACATCAATAATTTTTTATCGATTCTGTTTGAGCGCGCTGTTTAAATGAACCAGTCCGGGTCAAATTTGATCATGAATCATTAAAAGACCTTACAATATTTAAACTGTTTATGAATGGCTGAAATATTTTATTTGAAGGACTACTCAAAATTACTAGAGTAACTAAGTATTACGTAAAATATTTATTTACCGGTCAAAACTACCAAACAAGAACAAAAGAAGGAAAAGAATTAACATTCTGTTTCATAAACAATTTTTATAAATTTGTGGAAATGAATGCTTTCGGAGGATAACCCCGTTCATTCGCCATATAGCAGTACTGTTAAAACCTATTAAAAACGCTATAAATCAATAACTAAATACACCACAGACATTAAGCCATAAGTATAGCCGGAGTCAAAATTGACACCACGCACTTTTTCGGGAAATCACATATCTCGAGACCCATCCGACCAATTTCAACCAAATTTACAGTATGAAAAATCGAACTACAGCCACGCTTACTTCCTTTTATAACCAAACATTTTATAAATGGAACCACAACTGTCCATCCCCTAGGTACTGAATATGTCGGCCCAGTGCTTAAAGTTGACTTTTTACCGAAAATATCGGTCAAAGTGTGAGATATATAATTGAAATTCAGAGAGAATCCTTTGCTGATAGCAGTATGTCTGTGTGCTGCAAATGGGTTTAATCGAGACAATACTTCCCTTAGCCTCTATATACCTAATACAAAGATTTGCGAGCTTCCAGGCGGCATTATACCGCATATGTACGTATATCAGCTAATGTGTGAGTTATTTTAATTAAATCGAGAGCGCGTTATAACGGTGCATATTTGTGCTTAGAATGAATAAAATCGAGTGAAAACTCGCCCTAGACCCCATATGACTAACAAGCCTTATGTACCTCAAGGTACTTCCCTGGCTTTAATCCTTGCAAGTTTCAATAGTACACATTTTTCGGTTAAACCCGTACTTAGCTCTTCCTTACTTGTTTCTACATTATTTTCTGGTATTAAAAACTATGTCGCAGAGAAGATTACAATAAAAATAATAACAACTATAGGTAAAGAACGAAAATAAGAGATTACAAAGTTGCTGTTTCTATAAGCGTTGAATGTATTGTTGCATGTCCATATTTACTATACATATTTACTCTTGCGAATGAGCTCATCCTGAAACGGAATTGGGTTAACAGTAAAGTAATAAATTAATAAGAGAATTAAATGCGCTGGTTCAACGAATTATATGCAAACACATAAATAAGAATACGTACATATGTATATAGTATAAAATATATCAGATACTATAAACACAAATTACCTTGTAATCTTATTTAATTTTTATCTTTAAAATTTTTAATTTTTTTTTAACTCATTTCAACTTTCGCTTTCTCTTTCCAGCCTGCAGTTTAATTGTTAAAATATGAATCGAAAATTTGGTAAGGCGACCACAGCATTGAGGTTGCTCACTGCCTTCACACTACTCGGCGCAGTGGTGGCCTACGATAACACATTAGAACTAGATTTCCCTGGCCCTTATTGTGCTGCGAAGAATATTTGTTGTAAAAACAGGGAAGATGGTTGCGCTATGCCGATTTCAAGTAAGTTTTTTATATTTTTTATAAGTAAATATAGTGATTAAGGCATGAATTAGAGTTGTATTGGGTCAGAGGAGGTCATATAACAGAGGCTTTTATATAATGGGTTGTCAAAAAAGTCTTGCGGTATTTTTATTGAATTTTTTTTTTTTATGGACAACTTATACCTTCTGCTAGGTGGTGGATAATCATAACCTTCCACCGTGCCGAACGTCTATGTTTCTCATACTTTTGCTAATCATTCCACATTGTCTATAATATTTGGATCAGTTTGGTTTAGGACTTGAGCTTTCTTTAAGCCTTTTGGAGATTTATTATTGAGTTGACTGCAGGGTTACTCATTCTATTACGATGTGTTGTTGTTATACTTGGACTGATATAAATCCAGGTCCCTTTCGATAATGTTGATGCGTCTTTTGTGAAAAGATTTTTCGTTAAGACCACTTACTGAACTTTATTTTTGAGATATATCTCGTTCCAATAGCTTACAAAATATCAGTTAGCTGAAAAATTCGTATTTTCTAGTATGAGCTGGAACCAGTAGAATTGAATCCATGTTTTGTTATTTTTTCTTGAGATATTTTTACTTTTCCGAACGAAGAAAGCGAAAAAATCATTCAATTATCGTTCGGACGGAGTTCAGAATGCACCAACCCTCGATAATCGAAGAAAACTGTCAACATAACCTTGATTTTTAACCTGCTTTGACACGATATTCGGCCGATTGATCGTGTGCTCAGTCATAAGCATTGATCCAAGACCCATCGCCAGTAATAATACGTTAAATGACATTGACAGTCGTTAACGCGACGCGGTGCTTTCGTCCAATCGTGATTTCACTTTTCTTAGGACCATGATATTCAAAATGGTATTCACTGATCCTTCCGATACTCCAATGAGGCCAATAAGATCTTTGACTGTTAGTCGTCAGATTCTCAAGCACCAACTCCTTTATCTTATTGACATCTTGATCATCAGTTGATGTTGAAAGCCGTCCTGGATGGGGTTCATCGTCAACGAGCCTTTTGAACAATTTGTACCAATCAAAATCACTTTCTTGCGACAAACAATAATCAATGAAGGCCTTTTTCAATATTCTGAACTATGCTATATGTGAAGAATGAATTGAATAACTTCTCAAACTGTTTACACATCTATCGCATTCTTCGGATATGCCTCCCCGTCTTTTTTTTCTGCTCTCGGATTCAGAAATCTTTGAAAACCCTTATAAAATGGCATGAATACATAAGACTCACAGATCTCCCGTATAGTCCGAATTTACCCCAAGTAACTTTTTCCTGTTATTAGACCTCACACTAATGAAAGCTGGAAATAAATCGACCAGTCTGAGATCTATTTTGAAACAAAAGACCTATCGTCCTTAAAGTTTATGTCAGCAAAATAGGAGCTAAGGTTAATGCATAAACTTGGGATGCGTCGAGTTAAAGATCTCATTTTAATTCATAAGCAGAAATAAAAGTGCATTGCTTTCATTCTTTTTTGCAACTTCAAAAAAAGAATCCTATTTTTCAAACTGTACATACTTAATATTTTATTTGTTTGTCTAACCAACAGCCACACTCTGCTATTGCGATGAGTTCTGTGATCGCGATCGTTCCGCCGATTGCTGTCCCGATTACCATTCATTCTGCTTAGGCGCACCGCGTCCGATAATGCGCTGCTACCACAACGGCATCTACTTCAGCAAATACAATACCACAACGGATAACTGTAATGAGTGTCGTTGCCTGGACGGTGGACGCGTAGAGTGTGATCGCGATCTCTGTCTAACCGATGACAATTTAGTGAACAACGTGAACTCGATACGTCAGTTAGGCTGGTCGGCACGGAAATATGGCGAATGGTGGGGACGTAAATACGCGGACGGTCTGACATTACGTCTGGGCACAATGGAACCTACATTCCGCGTCAAAGCGATGACACGTTTAAGCAACAAGGCGAGCGCTTTGCCACGTCAATTCAATGCCGTGGATCGTTGGAGCAAATATGTGAGCGATGTGCCAGATCAAGGTGGGTCAATAAGTTGCTAACGAATATGAGTTTTTTTATTTATTAGTAAAATTTCATCTTTTATGACTTTTGCAGGCTGGTGCGGCTCGTCTTGGGTGCTTTCTACAACATCGGTTGCTTCGGATCGCTTCGCCATACAATCGCAGGGTAAAGAAGTTGTGCAGCTATCGCCACAGAATATTTTGTCGTGCACACGCAGACAACAGGGTTGCAACGGTGGTCATTTGGATGCCGCCTGGCGTTTCCTGCATAAACAGGGGTATGCGCTGGGTCTTTATGAAATATAAAATGATAATACTTAAAATAATTATTTTTTTACAGTGTCTTGTCAGAGGAATGCTACCCATACACCGCACGCCGTGACGTCTGCAAAATAACTCACGGTTCCCGTCGTCTGTTGAGCGCGTACGGCTGTCGCCCTGCAACACGCACCGATCGCGATGAGTTCTACACAGTCGGCCCGGCATACTCGCTGAACAACGAAACCGATATTATGGCCGAAATCTTCCATTCGGGTCCCGTGCAGGCGACCATGCGCATTTATCGCGATTTCTTCGCCTATTCGGGTGGCGTCTACCGACATACCGCGGCCAGTCGCAGCAGTCCGACTGGTTTCCACTCGGTAAAATTGGTCGGCTGGGGTGAGGAGCATGATGGCGTCAAGTATTGGGTAAGTGTTCTGGCAGTAAACTCAAAATAACTGTATTGTAACTTGTTTTGAAATTACTCTCGTTACTCTCTCGTCAGATCGCCGCCAACTCGTGGGGTCCCTGGTGGGGTGAACATGGTTACTTCCGCATTGCGCGCGGCAACAATGAATGCGGCATTGAGGAGTATGTCCTCGCCGCTTGGCCCAATGTTTACAACTACTTCAAAACCACTTGAAGCGTATGAGAGTGAGCCGCAAAGCGTGGTCGTGTGAGAAATTGCTAACAAAGAAATAATAATCTCGTGAACTTTTCCAATTACATTTTAATATCTAATTAAACACTAAAAATTATGCAAGTTTAAAGCCCAAGCAAAATTTTTTATATAATCTATTTTTTTATAAACTATATTAAAAGCAAACAAACATATTTAGAATCGGAAGTGAAAATTAGGTTTTGTTTGGTTGCAGAACTTTAGTCGCTCACTGTAGAATTAAGAAGCAAACTCTAATGGTATTCAAAACTTTTCTAGCTCTAAGTAAATTTAGCAACTGCAACTGTTTTTGTGATTGAAAATATATTTTATATATATTTTTAAACCTTTGTGCCTTATATAGTAAAAAGCGAAAATTTTATTTTTTGCTTTTTCTTTTAATTTTATTTTTGAGAGCTCGCTTCACACATTTTTATATGTTCAATTTTTAGCTTCGACTGTTCGTATATATTTTTGTTTAAGTAATTTAAATATTTTTTGTTTATGTAAAAAATTAAATTTTATTTGTTTGCATTTTTTTTTTGTAGTTTTTGTAATTTTAATATATGTATGTACTATATATCTTTTTATACAAGAATACATATAAAATTTGTTTTACATTTTTTTTTACTTTTTGTATTTAATGTTTTTTAATATTTTTACATTTTAATTTATTTTTATTCTTAGAGATCGGAATTTTTTTAAATTTTTTTTTCATTTTCTATTTTTTATTTTTTTTTTTATTTTATTTTTTTTTTCTTTTACTTCAACTTTTTTATTTTTTATCTTCTGTATTTTTATTTTTATTTTTTTTTTTTCTAATTATTAAATTTCTCTTTAATATTTATTTATAATTAAACTGCCCGGTAACTTTTTGAGACCAAAAATCTACGCAAACGAACACTGCATAAATGAATAAAAAACACCAAACACCAATTGTCAAAAAAGTGGTCAACGTCCACTGCCAATAACTGCGTAATCTTTATGTATGTATGTAGTTTTAAAGCACTTAGCAATTGTTTAATTATAATTACATATTGCATTAAGTATTTTTTATTATTTTTTCAAAAATTTACTGCTTAGCAACTTTTGGGAAATTATTGTAATTTTAATTATAATGATTTATTTAATAATTTTGCAATTAATTAATATTTAAGTTAATTTTAATTTTTAATTTTAAACGCCACACTATACTTTAATAAAAATGCATATATGTGTATATTTTCAAATATTTGTGTATTTCGTATAAAATAGTGTGTACAAAGGTACTCATTGTAAATGCAAGCCAATGTATTAATAAAATAATAAAAAGAAATCGACGAGTATTTAATATAAATAAAGAACTCACTTGATAAGAAAATTTCGGAGCTTTACTTTATTTTTTGGTGATTTTGAGTTAATTGGTTTAATAGAAGAGCAACCACTGGAAAATTCAAGGCAAGATTTTTATATAAATTATTCAAAAATTAATATTTTTTCAGAGTTCGAATAGATAAGAATACAGGAATAAGCATGATCCATTTCGAGATCGAACAGTAGTTTTTTCACACTAGATGTGACCCTTAACAAAAATAATCATAAAAATAAATATATTTTTATATTAATAAAATATTTTTGTTATTAATAATATATTTTTATTAGCAATAATAATTTTTTTCGCATTAATAGCAAAGCAATTTAATAAAAAAAATATATTTTTAATATTTACTTAAATTAAAATGGTTTTATGAAAACGAAGAAAAATTATTTTTAGCTTTTCCACTATTTTCTATTTAATAACTAAAACATTTATTGTTCATATAAAATTTTGATATTTTTAAACCATGCTAACAAAACTAAATTGCCATACAGAAGTTATAAAATTATTATTTCTCTTAAAAATTTCTATTTATACCAAATTTAAAATGAATCAGCATATTAATTTTCCACAGTGTACTTGCGCACACGAAATTCAAAAATTTGTCTGCAACCGCAAGGCTCACAAAACACCAAGCGAACAGCATGCACGAGTAAGCAACAGCAACAAGAATCCAAGTGCCATGTGCTGCTATGCACACAAACACTGCTGTCACTTGTATGAACGCTTGAGCGGCTTGTGAGCAGTGACGCCATAAGCTGTGCTCTGATTGGTGTACAGCTGAGTGTAGTTGCACAGGTGCATGAGAGGCAATATTTGTGTAAGTGAATGAGTGGGTGTAAGAAGTAAGAAAAATTTGGCAGCTTGCATGTGCATGTTGCGCGCCTGGTGTTTTGTGAAGTTAACATGAAAGCGCTAAATTTTTCACACGGCTACAGTGAGGGCGATTAAATTGCGCACCATTTGCGTGAAAAGTTTAGGAAAAGTGTTTAAGTAAATTTAACGTGATTTTCGTATTGTTTGTAATAATTTTATTTATTAATTATTAAAAATTTCAACAACCGAAAAAATTATATAAAAAAATTGTAAATAAAAAAAATTAAATTAAAAAAAAAATTAAATAAAAAATGTAATTAAAGAAATTTAATAAAACAAAATTAATAAAAAAAATTAATTCAAATTTTAAGAAAATTGCGTTTACTTACCAATTTGATACCAGACAAGCGGAGAAAATTCAAACAAATACATTTTTTTCTAAAACTTTTTTATCTCAATATTTATTTTTCCATTACTAAGAATTTATCATAATCAGCAAATATCTCTTTTTAACACTAATTTCAGTGTATCTACTTTATATATATCTCTTTTTTTTTGTTTTTTAGTTTTTTTAAGTCATATTGACATAATGGGTAGTTGGTGCGCGCTTTCAGCACGCTTGCTAACCAAAAAGTATTGTTGCTCTGCTTTTGCATAACATTTATCGCATTTTGTCCAGTATTCTTATTTTGTATGTCCATTGCTTGCGTTTTTTCAATAGTATTAATACTAATTAAAACATAATGATTTCAAGAATTTTGTTTTTCTGCTTTTTAAACAAAACATAGCCTAGGCTTGTGGCGTTGAAAAGATAATAAGCAATGTCGGATATGAAACAGACAGATGTTTATAGAAATTGAAAATAAATGGGCGTCATTTTAACGATAATCAAGACAGCAACATAACAGTTTATCAATACAATAATTATAATAGTAGTATTAATAATAATAAAAATAGTCTTCCAATAAGTTTACAATAAATGGAATTTGATTCAATTTGATATGGGAAACAACCAGCTGCAGCTGCAATATTTTCATACAACGAGATTAATGTTAATTGATCATAATAATATCTTGCTTTCAGGACTCTTTGTAGAGTGTATAAAACTTTGTATAATAAGCAGCAAAAGTAGACAGATTAATTAAACAAATTACACAAAAAAAGTTATATTTAGTCTAACCGGGGTTTACGTATTGTTCGAGAGGTGCGTGTGGGCTGGTGCTTCATATTTTATATGTATGTATATACGTAATTGATACTTTCACTCAATCTTTATGAATATGCGTATAAAGATAATTCAAATTAAAATATGTATAGTGCGAACGCAAGCTGTACAACAACACAAAGCGCTTTAAGTAATTTTAAAAGTAAATGATTTTCACTAATTGATGGATATGCCAGCAAATGAAACCTCCAAACCGGCATCGTTCGACTCCAAGCGACTCTTAATATGCGCTAAGGTATTCTTGTAATGCATTTCGATTTGTTTCGTCTCCTCAGTGGGCTCCAGATTCGGTAGATCTTCATTGATTTTAGCGATGAGCTGTAGAAAAAATCGATAAGCAAGTGTAATATCAAGTAAACATGCTTATTTCATATACTTTACGCACCTGATTCAACATTGCCACGGTGATTAGTGAATTGCCACGCTCAAAGTAGAAGAGATAGTGATTTAGCAATTCGACATATAGCTGCACTTGTACGCCAACGTCCAAGCACTGAAAAATTGCACACAATTAAATGATGTTTTCTATACAAAAATGCAGTTTTTATGGCTTTTACTCACATGCGCAATTATGCGTGCGCCCTTCTTCAAGCACTCGAGCGTGCGCTTCTCATCACGCATTTCGCTAGCGTTTTTCCTGCAAAGCAAATGAAAGTAATTTAGTACCAAGCATATTTATTTGTTGTTTTAACTTCATTTTTGCACTTACTTGCCACTCCAGAAGAGTGCGGCGCACGCCACCACACCGCGGCACTGATCGGGCTTCTTCAGCAATTTGGAAGCGGCCAGCGCACAATTCGTGCGTAACGGCTCGGCATTCTCCTCGCTGAAACATGACATTTGCTCAAATGTGGACATGATTAACATGATGGCGGCCAGCTGCGCTTTCGAATCGGATATTTCATCTTCGTAGAGGGAGAATGCTTGCGTCATGAACTCATAAGCCACTGTCTCGTGATTCGAATAGCCGATTTCATCGATAACCAGCGCACCTTGCAGGTACAAGCGCAAAGCTAAATCAGCCATATCGGCTTTTGCTATCGCCGCAATTGTGCTGTGGCAGTATTGTAGTATCTTCTGACATTTCTTATCCCAATTTTCATCCTCTTCCGAAATAGCACGATATTTGTAGGCCAATTGGTAGGCGGCGAAGATCAGTGGCGGTAGCACGTGTTTAATACGTTGTGAGCCACCGGCACCCAGATGCTTGCGTGCCGTTTGTAGGATTTTGTATTGCATGTCGGGCTCATCGGCCTTCATGTAGTGTATGAAACTGTGCGCAAAAACAGTAATGGGTTACAATTTATATGCTTGAAATAATAAATATCGAAAATTTACCGTGCAACAATGCCTTGCTCTTCGCCGAATTCCTCAGGATCGACATTATTACCGTTGGCAGGTGGAGACACGGGTTTACCATCCGGTCCCAAAGGCGCTTCTTCATCTTTAATCAGCGGCGCGATTATAGTCAGTACATGTTCAGCTTGTTCAGCTGTGGGTATAAGCGTTTCAAACTCGAGTATATTCATAACCAAATAGAGTGCCAATGACTTTCGTGAAATATAGTCGAACTTATCTAACAAGGGTGTGAAATTCTTCAGTTGTATAACAGTCAATGCGTTGTTGTAGAAATCGATGCAAATGCGTAGGAGGCGCGACAACTCTTGATTCACCGAGAGAAAATGTGAAATACTGCAAGTTTGGAAAAAAATATTAAAATTAGCAAGAATATGTATGTATATGTATATATATATAATATATATATATATACGCATATATAAATATGAAATTTCTTAATAAATGCAACTAACTTGTTCATTTCAAGGCTTTCCAAAATTTGTGTGGTAGTGCCGAGCACTTTATCCACATAATCAATGCGTTCTGGATAGACTTTCTGCGCCAAACTCAGCAATGCAATCTGCAGAGATATCGTATCCTCCAGCGGCATGTCGATGCGCTTCTGAAAAAAAGTGCACAAAAGGTTTAACAATTCCTTATGTAGTATAGATATAGAGAAACTAAATGCATACCTGCACAATGTTTGCCACTTGAATGCTGAACACTTCGAATAACTCCACCTCGGCTGGTATAATAGACTCGATATCTGTGCCGCTGGTCTGTAAAGGAAATTAAAAAAACTTAATGTACATTCATTTTTCTCAATAATGTGCACAAACAAACCTTGCCACTTCTCTGGTTGTACGCAGCCAAGCGATCAATTAATGATATTATAATATTTTTAACATTCACACCAGTTTCCAACTGTGCGCATGATTTCAGGAACGGATCTAACGTTTGCAGATGAAATTCATCGGGGAACACTTGTATAATACACTCCATGAGGTACTCTTGCGCAATGGCGTCACGACAACTGACAACTTGCTCCAAAATACCAGGTAATATGGAACGTTGATAGTGTGCCAATGTGGCAGATTCCAGTTGTGATAGACGTACCAAATTGGTGCCCACTAATATCTTTAGCTCTTCACGTTCCTTCTCACGTCGCGACTTTTCGCTGGAGTGCCCCTGATGTTGCATACGCACCCACAATTTATTCATCTCTGCAAAATTGGTCAAAACGAATTCGATGGCATCTAATATATTGCCTTCGTGTTCATTTTCAGCCATCAACACATCTGGCAGTATATTGCGTGTGCATTGCAACAGATAGTTACGCAAGAATAGACCACGTAAAGGATGTTGCACACCACGACACATTTCCACCAAATCTTTGAGTATGCTGCGTTTTAACGTTGAATCCTTTTTGATGTACACAATACCAACGGTTATGAGCAGATATAGACGCGGCACAATCGTATGAGAGTACTGCACAAGTTCGTAGAAATCTGTCTCCTTATTGCTCTTCTCGCTCAAATACAATTCCAAGTGACAGAGCTCATCTGTGATGGCCATATCTAGGGTAGCAATGGATAACATTATTTTTATTTTTAAATACAATTTACATTTAGTAACATTTTTTGTAGTAAGTGCACGGCATACTCACATAACTCGTAGTAGCTCTTCGGCGATAGCATTGATGTGCGCAATTCGCTTAACATTGTGCTGGCACATTTGAGTGCATCCAAAATGCGATCCTTGTCCAAGAAGTGATTCATTTGAAATGCCTGCTTTCGCGCTGTGCCAATAGCTTCAGCTAGCAGCTTCTCTTGATCGTCTAAACCACTCGGCATGGTCTGGAAGGTTGTATTTATTTATGGGAAATATTAAATAGTGTGCGTATTAATATGAGCGACAGAATGTAAATGCAGGTATAAAGACGCAAGTCGCGTTGCCATATTCTACAACATTGTTTAGCGTAGTTGCATTCTTATTTCAATTATGATTTGCGTCTTGATATCAATTGAACAAGAGTCAACAACGAACGAAAGAGCCCCACATACATTTACATATATATATATGTAAATACATACATAAATACGTATGCATATCGCATAAATTTATTTTTAATAAAGACGCGCTACATATAAACACACACACACAAGTATAAGTTCCTAAATAGCAAATGTTGATATGGACCCGGAGTCCATATGTAGAAGCGCAATTTGACAACGGCGACGAATAGAACGGCAACACCAATTAGTACAAATGTAAAAAAATGCACAAGCACAAATTTACTTGTGAATTTCTTTCCATACCCACAATAAATACAAATACAATAAATGAATGAATAAATGTACGTATGTATGTATTACCCAACATTTAAATGTACACAAAATTTACAAACATATAAAAGTTAAATAACAAGACGCCAATGATAAGCACGCTTATTGCGGTTAAAGTGGTGGGATCTGAGGAAAATAATACTCAAATTTATTAAAATAATTTTTGAAAAGAAAAAGAGTCATAGTTTTTATAGAAACAAGTGAGTTAAAAGTAAATTTTAATAGAAAATGAGAATAGAAATGAAATTTAGTATTATTAATATATATGGCTGCATTGACTTGGGGGCGGTGAATACAAATGTATGGTAGCATTTTCGTTGTATTTGGAAACTGGATTCTTTTTAATGAATATTTGAAAGAATTCGCATTTTGTAGGGGGTGTGTATCAATTTTATAGAAAGTAGTAAATAAAAGAAACGAATAAAAAATAATGTGGAACAATGAATAAAAACTTAAATAAGAACATTGGTTGTATTCAAAGCATTGATAGAGAATCTTTTCCGTATTTATGGTAAATGTAGTATATCTGCCCAATTATATGGCAATGTAAATTAATTGAAGGGTTATGAAACACGTAAAAATGTATATAATTTATACTGAGAGATTTTGTTTACGCAGCAGCATGTAAGAAATCCACTGTAATCGGTAAAAGCCAAGATAAGGCAATGCATTTAATTTGACACTCATCAACGGCTCTTAAGTCAGTACATTATTCAGCATAACGATATCCCAAACAATAAACCAGAGGAACACAAACACAAAATTATTGCAAACATAAACCCACTGCTGAGTTGTACAAAGATGAAATTACTTCTTCAGCGCACAAGGCAACATATACAAAACCCACAAGACAGTTATATTATGAAACATATAAGTAAAGGTTTGTATTGCGGATGAGAAGGTGTTAGGAGTATGGTAGGGGTTTGCTGAAAGTGGGTGTATACGAGTTAGCCAATAAGTGTTGCTACTTTTGCAGTTTACTTTATAAGATATATGTATGTGTGCTTTTGCATTTGTATCATTTACCATGCGGCGTTCGCCACTGCGGCCACTGACGCCACCACCGCCACTTGGGCTGTAAGAAGTTGAATTCCATGGATACATGCCGACCGCCGTTGTGCCAGTTGTGGTCGTAAAATTGTCTTACTGGATATGTGTGTTTATGGGATATTTAGTTTGTGAATGCAACGTTTTCCGTTATATGTGATAATTCGCAAATGTGTTGAAGAATTGTAAACTTTTGAGGAGAAAACATATAATGCTTTTGTATTTAGGGTCAATTTAGATTGGTCTTTCTAAATAGATTTAGCTAAAACGTTCTAATCAGTACTCTACATGTATGTATGTACGAAAAATCTTATTAAGTGCAGGTGGGTGTTGGTTAACACCTTTTAGAAATGCTTTAACAATACTTTCGGCACTTCGTTTAATGCATTCACACCGCACATTTATACACTTTTCTTTAGTTTTTACTTTTTAAGCAAAGGCAACTTCCGTATCACTGCCTTTTTCATAACATTTTAATTGCCTCAACCTCCGCCGCCTTTCAATTGGAAGCGAAGCTGCTTACGGCCAACGCTGCTCACTTACCATAATATATTCGCCTCCGTGTGTGTTTATGAAATGTTGAAGCGTATAGCCTTATTAATATTGCCTATTTAAAAGTTTTAAACACTTGATTGTAATTTATTTAACTATTTATAATTAATTACAAAATTTTCTGCAGCACCAATGAATTTTTCCTTTCCGATTTTCACTAGCTTTGACATTTCACTTTGCTGACGAATGTTTTGTTGTTTTTACAGTAATTCGTGTTGTCAATGTACAGAAGGCGTAAAATGTCAAATTGACGATAACAGAGTTGCTTTTATGGTAAACAAATTGTAGTTTTTAACATTTTATTTTAAATGTTGCTTTATTTAACGCAGGTTTGAGTATTTGACAGACTTCATTATTATTTAGTTTATGTTCTTTTAAGTTGATTTGACATTTTATTACTTAGTGGTGCTGTCGTAGCTCTATCTAGCTGTATACAGAGAACGTATAATATATATATTATATGTATATTCCTGCTTATGAGAACTTCAGCGCGACATCTAGGAGTGATTTCTACCACTTTTTTCAATTACCGTTCAAGTACTCTACGTGTGGTAATTTTTGAATTACCACATTAATTTTGTAGAAAATAGTTTATTTTTTTTTTGTTGAATAATATTATATATATAAAAGTTTTACTTACCATAATCCTCCTTTATTTATTAAAACTATCTTGCTCTTAATTTTTGAAGTTTATTTTCACGATTTTACTTAGAAAAAATAATGTGGTTATGGATTTTTATTTTCAATTAAATTTAAATAATAAATACATTGATATACATAAGTATGTATTCATTTAACAATTTACATTTCATTTCTTTGCTTCTAGTTCTAACCAATCAAACTAGCTATATATTCTCAGTAAGAATCGCAAAAATATGTATGCTACAGTTTTCAGTTTACCGTTATAAATTACTTCCATTTTTTTGTGCTACAATACCTTCAATACTCGAAATATCTTTGCGCTTCACTCAATTTGCTAAACATTTAACTTCTTACATTTTCATTCTGTACAAATAATGCGAGTCTGTTATGTATTTAAATACCTTTATATATTTAGTAAACACCGTTAGTTGAAAAATGTTTTGTTTCTGGAACGACAATTATACATACGTATGTATTTCTGTGTAAATATAAATTTTATTTTCTTAACTTTTTTTTACTAAATTTATATATGTATGTATGTATATGAATGTAAATACTTATGCGTTTTATTATGCATGAAAAAATGTGAAATCATTCCACTTTACTTTTATTTTATTTGCTCGATTACGATTTAATTGGACACACACAAATACAAAAAACGTCGAGTTGTTCTAATTTTTTTCTTTTAATATTTTTAATTAATGTTCTACTCTTTGTGAAGAGCGTATATATTCCTCTAACGAATCGATTATGCAATTTGCGTGGCACAGGATCGGTAAATCGCAATAGTTTTTTCAATTTCAAATTTCAGCATGATTCAAGTCGTTTGTGTTGCGCAATTCGGAGTTTCAGTGCCGACCTGACATAATCGATTGTTTAATATTTTAATTCCATTGTGCAGCATATTTGATTTTATTCAAGTTTTGTTTTTTATTTTGTATTTTATATTTTTTGTTTTTGTAAATTAAGTTTATCACTCACTAATGTATAATGTTAATAAAGTGGTTTGCTAGTTACGTCCAACATCGTGGGCCAGGGCTAATATGGGTACAAAAATGTGCAATTCAATTACCGTTAGTCGAATTTATATATTATTATTTTTTATTACGGTACATTTACTTATTATGCGAAAACATTTAGAGCTTAACACCGGAATTATTAAAATAATTTTTGATTTTTCCATTTAAATTACTATTTTTTCTTCTGTTTTTTTGAGTAAACAAGTTTTTAATTAAATACGTATAAAATATTTGCTATTTATTTAATTTTTTTTTAATTAATGTCAATGTTTGTGTATGTATTTGCGTATATATGTGTGGTTAATCGATTATACGTTTTATTAAAGTTTAATACCAATTCTTGATTAACTTATTCGCTTTGTTACTAAATTTGGAATACTTAATTTTTTTGTAAATTTAATTTTAATGTAAACAGTAACTTATATTTTGTAAAGAAATATCGCCAACAAGAAACCATATTATCGTTTCATATGAAAAAATGTTTAATATTTTTTATTTATTTTTCATTTAATTTATATGACTTGCGCAACTTTTTAATTATTCCTTCTACCGATTTTGGAACTGCGTTTATAAATTCTTTCAATTTTAAAGCAATGTAATTAATTATAAATATAATTTATTCATATATATTTACATATGTGTGTATAAATAATATCTTCTGAAAATAAAATATATACAAAATAATTTAAATAATATCTATAAAAATGTTCGAAATTTCAAAGAAAAGAATTATTTTCATAAAATAATATATTAAAAATAATTATAAAATTAGATGATTAAATTTTCAAAATTGACTTCAGGTTTATATGTATAAAAAATCGTAAAAATAAAATACGAATAGTGATAACTGTAATAAATAAATAAATTATTTTCATATTTTTAAATTTTCAATGAAAATGAATCAAACAATACAAGATAATTAAAAAATTTCATTGAAAAAATATCAAACAATACAAAAATATTAAAAAAGTATTATCTCAATATGTTTATCATAAATTATTTCAATTTCAAAGTAATATTATTATTTAAGAATATATTTTATTTATTTATATTTGAATAAAATAATAAAATGAGTTGGCAGCAAAAATAATAAAATTAGAAATACTATCCTAAAGCTTAGCATAAAAATAATACTATTAAATGTAAAAATAATATTTAAAAAAAATAATAATGTTTTTCAGCAAATAATTATTAACCGACACCACTTTTGTATCCGTAAATTTGTCAATAAATAAATAAATAATTTTTCTACTTCTTATTTTCAATGAAAAATTGCCAAAAAATACAAAAATATTTGTTATAAATTTTTTTTTAAGGAATATTATTATAATATAAAATATATTTAGTAACAAGTTTAAATTATAAATAATTAATAATAAAATAATTTTTTAATATTAAATTAAGTAAAATGATATAATGAAATGAGCGAAAAAATAATTAAAAGTTATCAGTTTAATAGAAATAATTCTAAAAAATATAATATTAAATAATATAAAAATTATAGAACAAAATAAATAAATAAATAATGTTTAGTATTTAAATATATATTACTAAAAAAAATATAATATTAAATAATACTAACATTAGAAAAAAATAAATAAATAACTTTTATATTTAAAAATAACAAATATATACAACAAAACTATAATTAATTTTCTTTAAAAAAATATTAAATTAATTACACATTTTCAAGCTTTCAGCGAAAAAATTCTCAAAAAATACAAGAATATTGCCAGAAAATTAAATTTTTGAAATTCTTTCAATTCAAAATCAATTTTATTATTTAAAAATATATTTTTTTTAATGAAATTTTTTGTGAAAAATATTACATTAAAAAATTAGAAAATAGATAAAAAATAAAACAAAAATCTAACCACAGGTTTAAGAGAATTATTTCTAGAAAATATAAGGAAAATCTAAACGATTATGTAATTATTACATATTTTTAAAAGCAAACAAATTTTTAAAAAATAAATGCCAGAAAATTATATTTATATTTATAATTCATTCAATTTTATTATTTAAAAATATATTTTTTTAAATGCAATTTTTTTGTGAAAAATTATAAATTAAGAAAAATGTTAAATTAGATAAAAAATATTAAAAACTAATCACAAGTTTAACAGAAATATTTCTATTTACAATGCAATATTAATATTAAAACAAAATATAAAATAAATTTGTATTAAAAATTATGAAAAAACACAAAAGTATTAAAATGTATAATTGAAAAATAAACATTTTTAATTTTTTATGCTTTTCAATATTCTATGAAAGAAATATAATATTTATATGATTAAAATGAAAGCATTAAAAAAATTTAAGTTTTTAATTCTTATAATTTTAAAATTTCAGCGAAAAAATTCTCGAGAAATACAAGAATGTTGACACAAAAATATAATTGTTATATTTTTATTCCAAATTCTTTCAATTTAAAAAAAAAATATTATTTAAAAATATGTTTTTATAAAATATTAATTTTTTTTGTGAGAAATATTAATTTAAGAAAAATGATAAAATTAGATTACATAAAATAAAAAATTAAAAACTAACAACAAGTTTAACAGAAATATAAAAATAGGAAATTATAATATTAGTTTTATAACAAAAGAAAGAAATAAATAATGAATTTATGTCTAAAAATTATGAAAAAATACAGAAATATTAAAAAATTATATTTTCAAAAAAAAAATATTTTTATATTTTTCAATACTTTAGAAATAAATATAATTTTAAATGTTAATATTAATTATTTAAAATCTAAAGCATTTCTATTATTTAAAAAAAGCATTATTATTATTAAAAATATATATATAAATATTTTTTTTTCTGAAAAATATTAAATTTAGTAAAATGATAAGAGTAGATGCCCAAAAAAATTAAAAAGAAATCAAAAATTTAACAGGAACGTTTATACCAAAATATAGAATTAATTTTCGAACAAAATTTAAATAAATAAATAATAAATTTATGTTTAAAAATAAGGAAGAAATAGAAAAATATTATAAAATTATAATTTTCATAAAAAAGTTTTAATTTTTATATATTTGAATATTTTATGAAAGATATATAACATTTATATGTTTAATATAAATAATAGAAAAATAAGCATTTTTGTTATTAAAAGTATAGATAAATATTTTTTTTAATTCTAAATTTATTAAACTGATTAGATTAGAAGTCGAAAAAAAATTTAAAATTAACTAAAACTTTAGCACAAAAAATATATATATATAATATTACTACAAAAAATATAATAGTAAGCAAAGTAGTATTAAGTTTTTTATATAATACAAATAATAATTCTACAAAAAAAATATAATAATAAATAAATAATTAATTTTTATTTGTAGGTACTTTTAATTTTCTAATAAAAAATTATTAAAAAATGGAAAAATATTTAAAACATAATTTACAGAAAAAAATTAAGTCCTCATTCTTCTTTAGTAAACTTAAAAGCTTTGAAAAGCTTTCATCGCGCTTATTCTTTTATAATAAATATACATATATATCTTGCATATAAAATAACGGAATTTAATACTTAACTTAACTTGCTATGCAAATATATGTATTGCTTTTATTTTGCAATATTTTTTTTATTTAATTACAATATTTTTGTTTATATATTAACACCCTGTATCTTATGTGTATACCAAATTTCGGGCTTCGAACACATTTAATTTACAATTTAATATATATTACACATAAATATAGTGTATGTATGTAAGACCCTGCTGGAAAAAATTAAATTGCGAAAACTAAAAACAAAAATTAAATAAGAAATTTGCAGAAATTATTGAGATATAATATATAGTATTAAGGAGTTATATTTCGAATAAATATATATTTGAGAATATTCGAAAATTTATAAAAGAACATTTGAAATTGATTAAAAAAATTCGAAAATTTGAAATTGATTAAAATTTTATTTATTTATTTCTTAAATAAAACGCCCCTTCCAAAAAAAATATATATATATGAAAAAAAGTTGTATTTAACGCCTTAATGCACTCTATATTATTATGTCTCTATTTGTATCGAAATTTCTTTACAAAGAATTATAAATTTAAATTTTATCAAAAAAAACTATTTCAGTTTAATTTTCAAAAGCACCTGCAATAATTTCACTCAGTCATTTCAGCTTCATTACTTTATGATTTGGCATTTAAAATTCAAAAAAAAAAAAAAACATACATACATACTATATTAAAATCAAAAATAAGAAACAAAATTAATCCCATACATCCTTTTTGAAATTTTTCATTTGAGCATTAGTAAAATTTCCTGCAGGGTACAAACAAAGTCATGCTTAGCCGCGTGCTTCATAGGAAAGTAATTCATCACACTTATAATTATACTTCACAAGTATACAGTGCACTTCAAATTGTTTACCGTTTACAATAAAATGTCAATTCGAATTTAGTTAATAAACATTAAGTATTTATGGTAGTTATGTAAGTAATGCAGACTCTGTGGCAGCCTTGAAAAATGCATTTAATACTTGTTTTTAGCTTTTTCGCTTAATTAATAACACACAATACAAACATGAAGTATAATGAATTTGGAAAATTCACATTTTCTTTTCAATAATTAGGTTTCAATTAAAAAACTTATGTAAATATCGTATATGTATTTGTGCAGTAACTTTTGGATGACATCGATAGTTGTGAGAAAAATATACACGAGCGAGCACTCATTTGATGAGTACTTTTATTGAAATATATTTATATGTAAATATTATTGACATTTAAACTGACACTGAGTAATGAAGTGTGTAGGTTTGTATGTGTGTGTGTGTGTGTGCGATTTAAAAATTATTCAACTCTCTGTGCGCTGTTTGGACTAACCGAGTCACACGAGAATTTCATGATTTGAAGTATCGATTGCGTTCGTATTGCGAAGCTTACTGTGATGGAGCTGGCGTTTTCGGTTATGTCAAATGTTATCTTTATACTATGGGAAAATTGTATGGACCCTGTAGGTGAGTGTACGGACTTCATACGATTTTTATATGGAATGCCTGCAGTTTTGAAACACTGCAATAATGTTTGGGAGAAACGATAAATTTGAATTTTATGTAAAAATTGTTGTGGCACTTTTGCTAAATTTCAACATTTTGATTTGCATTTTATTTGAAGTAGAAGCTGTGGTTGCGTTGAAAACTAAATAAATAAAAAAAAAAAACAAAAAAATGTCAAAACAATTAAAAAATTAAAAATAAAAGTGTCAAACATAATAATATAATAAAAATAATTAAAAAGAAGGTATTACACCCTCAAGGTCAAAATTGAACCGAACTGCTTCACATAAACTGCGCGTGCAAATCGAGTCGATAAATATTTTTCTTGGTTTTTTACAACATTTTTTGAGTTTGCGTGAAGTTTGATCTCCATACATCTGAACGAGTCCGGTTAAAATTTGATCCTGAGGCATATTGAATGACATTAATAAAGGCAAAGACGATAGGCAAGGCTAGAAATAGTCTACTTATATGAAGAGAATATTGCTAATTATATCTGGATTGACCGGATATTAAACGCATTGCTTGAAATACAAACGTAGAGCAATGAAATCTTCCAAAATCTGACACTGGCGCCGCCAGTATTTCTGACCAGTGTTCTGTTATGTTCTGTGTTAATAGAGTGCAACGCATTTTTTTTAACAAACCTAGTAATTTTAGTAGATATCATGAGCTTCGATATATTATTGGTTTGATGCTCGAATTAAATTTTTTATTGGCTTGAGTCTCATGGAAAAATTCTGACAGTTTGGAAATATTTTTTCGTTTTTAAGAGCAATATAAAACTAATTTTGTGTTTAAAATAAAAATTTTGCTAAAGCAAAACAACAAATATTAGTTTTTGATCCAGGATCAGACAAAAAGTAAATATTTGTGTAAGTTAGGTTAGGTTAGTCTGGTAGGCCAATGGGACACGCGTAGACCAGTTTTGGGCCTTTGTTATACCAGATGGAGTTCAGTTACTGGGTCTACATATGAGGAGTAGTCATCCTTTTGGATTTCTGCGCTTGACGCAAAGTTTAATATACTTTGTGGCCTCACTGTCGATACCTTTTCAAGTGTACCATTCCGTGGGTACCCCAGATGATTACATCGTAGTTTTTTCAATGCGGAACAAGTACAAAAGAGATACTCGATTGTTGCCTTGGTTAATTGCTGCTAATTGAGAGCAATGTGCGCCAAATTCTGAAAACTCTGTCTTTGTTCTCAAGAAATCAATACTAACAAATATACATATATATAGATAATATTGTAGTTAAATTGAGAACAATTATCGGTCAAGTTTTCCGAGTATTTTTCAGGTAGAAGTCTTAGCCATAAGTCTGTGTATATATATAAACCACGTATAACCATACTTAGTGATAATAAAGCGGCAAGCAATCTCCTCCTATGAGTTCAAATCGCTACTAGTGCAGGAGTGTAGAGAACGGCTGAATAGCCCAGCGGAACGTAACCAAATGCACTTTATGAGGGTGCCCGGTTAGAAAGGTATAGCCGGGAACGAACTGGCTGATGATTTCTCCATCCGCAGCATCCACTAACGTAGTAGGACCTGAACCCTATTGGGTGGATCTGCATTCTATAGACGCAGGTCAAAGGTCCACGTTTCCAAAAGGGATCACATCACTTCTGGCACCCAGAAAAATATAACACTTTATCAATATATTGGAGCTCGGAAAGGCTCTGTGACTTAGGAGAGGGCACAATAGACCTAAGATCGCGGTACATTCCTCATTTATCAGTCAATCAGTATGTTGGGTCAAGATGGTTTCTTTTCTCATTCGTTTTATGAGGACAACCTGAATTTTCAAAGCCAATAAGTGTCTTATTTTGGCTTCACAAAAAATCACTGAATATGATTCCTCCGCCACGCTGATATATCAACCATCTAACCTAACCAAACATAAGCATTTTTTTCTTTCGATGAGATAAATTAATCTATAAAATTTTCATCGGCTCTATATGATATCCAATATAAAGTTAAATATAATTCATATTTAATACAATAAAAAAATGAATTATACTGCACTATATATAAAAAATATTTATAAAATATGCATAAGTTGAAAATCAGCAACGCAACCCAGTTTCACTTTAATGACGGTAAACTGCTCTATAAAACTATTGTGTTATAATAGCCATAAAATTTTTTTTTACTATTGAAAAATGGCACTACAAGCTACATGTTTTCCGTTGAGTAATTTACATATGATTACAAAAATGACACGTGTCTTAGTGTATGTAAGACATCTAAATAAACGGTACGAAATTCTAAAAAATGGTTTTCATTATAAATTCTGACGGATTTGATAATTTTCTAAATACTATTTTTATTTTTTTTTTTAGTTTTCATTATTAAAATGTTTAATTTTTCAATTGGTCTGTTAAATGTGACACACAAACCATTGCCAAACCAGCGCCAATTGCAATACGCTTCAAAGTCTTACTGTTAAAATGATTAGAAATAAAAACGACACTCAAAAAATCAACTAACTGAAGTATGTATAATGTTTCTAAACAAAATTAACTACAAAAAATATTTCCAAACAAAATTAACTACAACAAAAGGACTCTACTAAAAGTCTAAAAAATATAAATAAAAAATCAAAGTAACTTTCAAGTATTCAGTATATATTTTTTATATTAAAAACAGTTACAATCAACTTATGTACATACATATTTGCATGTAGTTAAATACTAAAATAATACATTTAAACAATCAGCAAACAAAACTACAAAAATCACAAACTAAAAATATAACATATAAATTACTTCGTGAATACAAATGTAAGTACCTACATAACTACGATTACTTATATTTTCTTCGTGTTTGTATGTATGCATATGTATATGTAAAGTGTGTAGTGTAAACACGTTATTAGTAATTACCTTTCTTCGATTACAATTCTCAATACTACTCGTGAAAAATACAGACATAATACAATAATTGCTGAAAAATTTACTTAATTTAATTACATAAGTATATAATTACTACTATTTACAAAAAAAAAACAATAAAAAAATTAAAAATGAAACATACGCTTACTTCTTTCATGATTTACTCGCACACGGCTTCCGTTAACTTTTTTCTCACACTTATCACTTAAATTCCTATAATTTGCAGTACTTTTGCTGGGTATGTATGTATGTGTGTCTAGCGACTGCTTGCAAAAATCTAAATATGTTTGTTTGTTTACTTTTGTTCAACAATTTTCAGTAATTTTTAGTTCTTCCGGCTCTTGACGCACGCACCCACTATTTTTCACTTTTATACATTTGAAAGACAACAACAACACATTCACGCAGCATTCACGCGCAGCGCGGTACGATTGAGCGGACGAATAGAACAGGCGCGTTGACTGCTTACAAAACATGCAGATTTTCGCAACTCTTCGACTTGGAGTCTCGCGCCCAGACACGTCCCAAGAGACCTTTCACCTTTAGGCTGGTCGATGTGCGGGAGCCACGGTATTTGCGGGGACTGTAAGGATAAGAAAATATTGTCATTATTGTTTTGGATAATTTTTGTGGAACTTTTGAAAGCTTGGTAGCGAAAGGTGGATATATATAAATTGGGCACTAAACACATTTTGAGTTTAGCTCATTTTATTCATAAAAAGTATGATAGTTAAGGGGTTACATGGATTTACGGGTTCTAAAAATCGATTTTAGAATATTGTCCTAAATTTTCAAGTTGAACCGAGAAATAGTTTCGGAGATACAACCTTGAGCACTTGTGCGCTCGAGGTTAGCTAGGCTAAGTGTGCCGTCTTTAAACGTGTTTTTCTCGAAACTATGTTTTTGAAGTCGGTTGGCAAGATTTTTCGAGAAATACTCAACCGACCTTCATAAAATTTTACACAGGTCCTTAAAATACAATTCTTAAAAACTTGGACAAAAGATTTTTTCGATTACAACTATTTAAAAAACAAAAATGTCGCAAAATTTTCACGGAAATTTTAATTTTGTTGTAAAAATTTCTACCCAAAATTCAATTTTCAGTTTTTTTCCTTCGCCCAAGTTCTAAGTTAAGGTTTTAACTAAAATTTTTTTTCACTATAGATGATTCCCTAAAAAGTTATCCTGTCACAATGACCGAGTTTAAAATATTTTTTTTTTCAAAAATTTCAGAATTTTGTGGCAATAAAAAATTCTAATAAAATATTTCATTTTTTATATGAGAAAAGAATGGTTCAAAAGGATATTTTTTTACCCGAGGAAACCTATGTAAATCCTTAAGAGTCAATAGAATACTCAGTCGAGAACTAAGAGATGTTCTAATAGCTGCAGCTAACCTAAAAAAAGCTAACAGTTGTATATTATAACATTCTAATAAGACCCTCTATACTAGTCTAAGCCGTTGTCAATTACTTTTGCTCCAACCACAAAAAAGTTTCAATATCTATTTATTATGGGAGGTTCATTTTATATCCACAAGGAAACATCGAAGGCTCTATAAAAATATACGTAAAGGGTCACTATGACGAGTTGGGTTGATTTAGCCAAGTCCGTTCGTTCTTCTGTATGTCTACTTCCAAACTAGTCCCTCGGTTTTTAGGATATTGATCTGAAAATCTGCACACGTCCTTTTCTCTCCAAGAAGCTGCTCATTTGTCGACAAAATCGAGTTCTCGTATGTGAAACTCTTTTATTTGACGAGTTATCTTCATCAAAATTGGCATGATTTATTTTCCAACGCAACACCACAATCTCCGCAGAAATTATTCAGATTGGAATACTATAGCATAAAGCTGTCATACAAACTGATTGATCAAATTCAAGTCGTTGCATGGAAAACTTTTTCTTTTGACGAGTTTTCTTCACTAAAATTGGCGCGAGTTATTGTCTAAGGTAATGTTATAATCTCCAAAGAAATGGTTTAGAGCGGATCATTATAGCATATAGCTGCCAAAAAACGATCGAAGCGATCAGAATCAAAACTTGTATTCAACTTTTTCATTTTAAGAGATATCTGCACGAAATTTGGCATAGAATTTTACCTAAGATAATCTACAATATCCGAAGAAGAATCTGAGATCGGACCACTAAGACATTTACATAGTTCTCATTATGAACTGAGCGATCAAAATCTAGTCTTCGTATGGAATTTTTTTTTCTTAAGAAGATTCTTAGTCAATATTTTTTCTTGTTTTTCATACATGTTTCTGCTTATCTAAACAACTCAAATCATATTATTTGAAGACACCTTACTTCTATAACTAATTATAACCAAAAAAATATTATAGAACCACCCTAATAAATATAATTTCACTACACAGATGCCACAGCATCACTTACTCACCTGCTTTGTGCACTGCCAGGCGGTGTATTCACATCGGAAATGACATTATTCATTGGTCCCAACGGAGTGTTGGGGTTAGTGCCACCGGTGAGACAGGCGCCACCGAGCGGTGAACAGGCGCGACGCTTCGACTTACGTATCGAACGTTTGCGGAACAGATCCCTGCAAAACAGAATACAAATGTGATGAATGTAAATCGGTGGATAATGTGTAAATAAAATTGTCTGAGCAGAGGGAGGGTCGTGCATAAGTAAGCAAACGAATGAGCTAAAGTGGAGAATTGAAATTTCCAAATGTAGCAAAGAGAAACAACAAAAGCGCCAACCGGCTGACATAGAACAAAGCAAAGTCAGGGTGATGGCAAAGCAGACAGCAAGTACGGCACGGTGTAGTATGTATGTTGTATATACATATGTGTGTGAATGTATGTAGTATGTATGTAGTATGCATGTATGTATGTATGTAGTATGTATATAGTATGTATGTATGTGTATGTATTGTAATTGTAAGCAGAAAAAAGTTATTTTTCCAGACGCGCGCTAAGCTGGGCCGCAATGCAATCCATTTAAGGGCGCAATCAATGAATTGCTCAAACATGGCGACCTCTGACATACGTTGCGCTGCTACTGAATTGGCTTAATTGCTTTCGTGCATATTTCCATTTGCTTATTTCCAATTTTCGTTGATTTCAAATTTCAGCTAATGCACACACACACGTACATGCATGAGTAACTAGTTAAAGTGAATTCATTTTTTGCCTTTCTTCTTTCTTTGCTGTTGCAATCACAGCACAGCACTTTGGCAATTACGCTTTTTTGCGCTTTTCATTAATTTTTCTCTTATTTTGCTTTTGCTTTTGTTGCCATCACCCTTGGCTTTGACAATGTAATTAAAATTGATTTGAACGCACGGTTGACTTTTTTCACTAAGGCCACATGTGTGAACACACACACACACACACACATACAGACCCACCCAGCTCATTGCCGCTCAAGTGCAGCATTTTCGTTTCAATTATGCCGCTTTCGCTGGCAACTCACCTTGATTTTTCCGGATTTTCCAATTTCAAACGTATCTGCGACAACAAGCCGACCAACAGCTCATCGACATTGTGATTAATGCCCACCGAGGTTTCGATGAATTTGCAATCATAGGCGGTGGCCATGGCTTTGCCCTCTGTAATTGTAAAAAAAGAAAACAACAAAAACATACTTGTATGAGAAATTGTAATTGCTAATGTGATAATGAATTCAACAAGAAATAAATACGTAATTGAGCAGGTTTCTTATTTTTAGTATTTTTTTATTTTTTCTTTACTTCTATTTTATTTTTATTTCTTTTATTTTTTGCTATCAATGTTTTTTTAGCGTTCTTGTTTTGGTTGCGCTCTCACTTGCAGCTAACAGGTGGACGCAAATGTTCGTTAAAAGTTTAAGAGTTCAATGCCGCGGCGCATGACGTCAAGCGTGCGTTGTAATAAATAATATTTTAATGGTCAAAATGAGTTATTTACTTTCGTTTTGTTATGCATTTATTGCTTTGCGTACGCGTAGTTGTATTTTTCAAGTTCCTCTTGATTGCCAAATTGCTTGATACCCGCTCGCGCTTGGTCAACAATAACTGCATTTTTGGCGGCAATAAGTGTTTTAATCATACGTGCTCCAGACGAGTTGGTTTTCATAGGCATTCGTCAGTGTCAAAGTCACAAAAAAAATTTTATTACTCAAATTTTATATTTATTAAGACGAATCTGGTACAATGGCATGTTATTGAATCAAAATAATAAAATTGTGAAGAGTTTATGTGGGAATGGATTCGTGAAGGTGGTGGCCTATATTATCATTTATTGAGTCTGAAAATATTATGGAACTGATATGTTTCGGGGCTTGGAATTTTTAAAGTTACAGTCTAAGGGTTTCTCAAATAAAACAAGATACAAGCAAAAACTTCAGTTTCAGCAAAATACACTTCATAAATACAAAAGCTTCCATACAAGAAGTAGATTTGATCAGTGAGTTTGTATGGCAACTATATGCTATGGTGATCCGATCTGAAAAATTTCCCCGGAGATTGTAGCGATGCTTGAGATAATACATAAGTTGCACCAAGTTTCGGCAATATGTTTTGTCAACTAAATTAGTTTTCTATACAAGAACTTGAGTTGGATCAGTCGGTTTGTATGACAGCTATATGCTATAGTGATCCGATTTGAACAATTTCTTCTGAGATTATATTATTGCCTTAGGTTATGACCCTTGTCAAATTTCGTAAAGATATCTTGTAAAATGAAAAAGTTTTTCATACAAGTACTTATTTCCGATTGATCAGTTTGTATGACAGCTATATGCTATAGTGTCGAAGCACTCGTCGGGTCCAACAGATGAGCAGCTTCTTGTAGAGAAAAGGACGTGTGTATGATTTCAGATCGATATCTTAAATACTTAGGAACTAGCTCGCATATATACTTACAGAAGGACGAACGAACTTAGCTAAATCGACTCAGCTTATCACGGTCATCATTTAGACATAAATTTTAGAGGATTTCCGAAATTTTCTTCTGAGTGTTAGAAACATCGCGACAAACTTTATATACCCTGTTCAGTGTATAAAAATGAAAGCAAATATCATTTTCTGCTCGACTCAAAGCATTTTGATTAATGTTTCGGGTATGAAGTGTGTCAATGCTAGACTCGTACCAAGAAACTTGAATCTTTTGCAAAAACGAGATCGAGCTTGACAACTTAGCTGAAGACCCCATACATATATATTTAGTTACATGCATAGTTACCCGAGACGAGATACGAGATCTAATAATCTAGTGAATGAGGGAGCTGAAACCCAAAAAACTAAAGGCTAAAGGCACTCAAAACCAGCCGGGGTTTATATATAGTGAGTGAATAAATTGAAGTGTTTAAAAAATCGTATTAAGCGTTAGCATGCCTTTAAGGTTCGAAAGCCTATTTGAAGGCGAGAATTTTTTTTAGTCCGGATTAATTTTGATCTGAAGGAATAGTATTAAGTCTCTGGTTTTTTTAAAAATCACAATCGATATCAAGAGATTAATAAATTTTCTTTGACATTTCTTCACAAAACTTCTTAATGCTTGCAAGTAAAAAATAATGAAAAACTTGCTAAACTCCTTAAAAATTAAAAAAATTTTTTAAAAAGTATTTAAAAGAGCGCTAAAATGTAAATATTATTATTTTTGAATTGTTCTTAAAAATTCTATGAAACTATGACGCCAGATAATCGGTCGGAATTACTCAGTTGTGTAAAAACTGTTTGGTAATTAAAAACTGATTAGTACTTATACTTATATAGTGAAAATTAAATTAATTTTTAATTGACTATAGAAAAAAAGTACATATGGAAAACGTTGCCTACATTTTGGCGCAAAAACTAAAAAATAATAATTATTATAACAAAATTTAGCTGGGGCACACACCATATGACCTCATATATCAACTAAACGACTAACACACTTACATAAAAGCCTTAAAAGTATTGCAGTAACCTTAAACAACGCCGCTATAAATACGCACTCACGTATCACGCGATTTTATTGCGGTTTGCATTCACAAATGAATATATTTGCGCGGCACTGTCATAAATGCGTATTTAATATTTGGCAGTTGGCTTTTAATGCGATCATATACAACTTTATGAACTCACACACACGAATTCAGACTTTTATGCGAATATCATACAATCCGCAATGCGCTGCCGAAAATCAACAGCATGACATTAATAAATGAGTACCAACATATTGTTGAATGTACGTGAAGTATTGTGGAAACATCATTAATTTCATTGCTTCGACCTCGTTAACTTATTTAATTTGTTTGTGTGCTTTTTTTTGTGTTTAGCATTCATATACTTATGATATAATTGGAGTGGGCGGGTAGATGGCATATATCTGTGTGATGAAATTTCGATATATGAGTATTTAAGAGCGGGTTTCGGGGTGTGGGTGAGCGCATAAAAAATAAACGATTTATGTTTTTCGTTAATTGAGAAGTAGAAGTTCATTAAGCATTGACATTAATATATACATTTGGCTTAATAACCAGGATAATAACTGTATTTATGTTTTGCGATAAAAAGTGAAAATTTCGCACAAATTACAAGTGTCAATAAAAAGCGCGAAATGTTATATGAACATATGGAGTGAAAGCTGTGTAAATACATTGTATATTGAATTTCCGCGGAAAATTCCTAAAATATTTTTTGGAATCTAGAGTCAAATTAAGATTGAGTTTGAATTGCCAGATTTTTTGGTTAAAAGTTAATATTAATGCACAATACAATATTGAATAGTAAAAGCAGATTTAAAAAATGTTAATAAATAGTAATAAAAATTTTAATAAATAAAAAATAAAATAACAATAATATTTTAAAATAAATTAAATTTTTTCCATAAAATTTGTTTTGATTTTCTGATAAATTAACTGTTTTTTTTTAGAAATATTATGAGGGTAACAACTTTTTTATGATACGTATTAATCTAAATTCACTAATTAAAGTCAATTTCCCACAATTGATTTAAAATGTTGTTTTTTTGAATTTTTTTGATTTTCTGCTAAAGTTATTTTTTCAGAAATTTTATAAGTGTGGCAACTCTTTTATGAAACGTATTACTCTAAACTCACTATTCAAAGGAAATTTTTCGCAATTAATTTAAAACGTTTGCACCTTTTTATTTTTTAACCAAGTGGCAACTCTCTTTTATAAAAAACATATGTATATAAATGTCCTTCCGTACTGCAAAATTCCTTTAAGCCGTATATAGTTACAATAGTAATTAAAAATTAAATATGTGTAGCATCCTCTTTTTATAAGGGCTATGAGATGTACATACTATGTACATACATATAACTATGTATGTATGTATGTACATAAATTCAGTATTTAATGTAAATTGACCGCACTTGGTTTTGTAAATTGCCCCCATTTGGTTTCGAATTTTAACTTTTTTTATTTTTTTTTTTTTAATTTAAGATAATTGGCAACTCGGTTGTTTACGAAAACTTGCCTTTCCAGAATTATTACAGAATTTAAATTATTTTTAAAGCATAAGTAATTTTAACACAACTCTATTATGACTTATGAAATCAATTTCAGTATTTAAAGTTTATTAATTTCAATTGAAAAAAAAATAAATATATAATAATAATTTTTTTTTCATAAAATTAAAACAGGTGGCAACTCTTTTTTTTTGTATTAAAAACTGTTTAAATCTCTTTCCATACTACACAACTATATTAAACAATTAGTTAATGTTATTAATTAAATATAGGTGGCAACCTCTCGATAATAAACAACCGGTGGCAACTCTTTTATGGCATAATAAATCAATTTCAGTATTTAAAGTTAATTATCCCATTAACTTCAATTTAAATTATTTTTATTTTCTTAAACAAATTTAAAGAGGTGGCAACTCTTTCTTGGATTAAAAACTTTTTAAATCTAATTCCATATTACAGAAAAACATTAAACATTAATTAAATAATTAGTTAATGTTATTAATTAAATACAGGTGGCAACCTCTCGCTAATTCTGCATAAATTTCGTTAACTTTAACAGCTTTTTAATAGCAAAAAACCTTTGCAGATTCCAAGCAATTTTCTTTATTTTTTTTCAACTTTGTGATTATGACTCTCAAAAACGCACATGATATTGCCACTGCATTCTGTTGAAACATTTTTTCACAACAACTTTCAGAGAAATTATAAAGTTATTAAAGTTGAAGGCTTCACTTGATCTACAACACAGAATCAAGAGTAGTTTGCAACTGTAATGAATGTATTATTAATTTTTAATAACACCTTGGCTTTAACTACGCATGTACACTTTAAACAGCCAGCAAATAGCTAACGGAACTTGAATTGAAAAAAAAAATTTCTACAAAATGAAAACTTTACCTTGTCAACAATAAGTTGTTTGCGTTTTATTGAAATTGCTTCTTAATTAAAAGCAAACAATGTCACTTAGTGCGTTCGCATTGTAACAATAACAATAACAACGAATGTGCACAACAATAATAAAAATGTTGAGAAAAATACGAAAACAAATACAAAGTTAATTGAAGGAGTAAGCGAGCAAACATTTTGACCATAACGGTCAGAAACGACGACGATGCCGAAGTGCAGGTTATATTTTCGCTATAAAATTGCGAATGGAAAAAATTGCGCATGGAAAAAATGTCATTCATACGCTGCGGCGCACACACAATTGCGTGCAAAAGCGTTGCCGCGATTTAAAAGAGTTTGTGAAAAGTCAAACGGGGTTTGTTTTGTTTTGCAATTGTTTTTTTTGTTTTTGTGTTTGTTTTTGGGGAAGTGACTTGTTGTGTCTGACATTTTCATGCACTTGTAACTGAAAACTCTCATTACTCTACGCTGTGCTCAACTTTAATGCTGCTCAAGCAATTTTTCGTTAACATTTAGTTGGAGGAGGAGTTCGAAACAAGACAAAAAACTACTACAGCGAAATATACTTCTCGCAATTTGTCGTTTATTATTTGCTTGTACATTTAAATCGTGAAAAAGCAGCTCGGTGACCAACTCAGTTGCGCTCTAAGCTTTGTAAGTATGAAGGTAGCGTGTACTTGTAACTGGGAAACAACTTTTTCAACTTTTGTTAACTTTGCACGCAACTAAACAGCAGAGAATGACACAAAATCAACAGACTGCGAGCGCACAAATTGTCTCGTCTGCAAGAAACTTTTCCACTCATCATTCGAGTCGTAATTCTGTTGCTTTGATGGCTAACTTAAATCACGCTGGCACTGCTGCTCACCGCAAATCTCTACGTGAAAAGGAAATAGAAAATATTTTTAAGGCAATAACGCACTGCTAAGTGCTTCGGTTGGGGCGCAAAGTCAACATGCTTGATTTATTTTTCCTTTTTTTTGGGAGAATAGACTTTATTTGTCATACACTCCAACAATTTCATAACTTTGAAGGCATTAAGGATGCAAATCACACCGGAAACGGAACTAACTACGAGTTAAGGTAAACTCAAGTTGACAATTTGTGGCGACGATAGCAACGGTCACGTTTGTAAAACTAAATGTGGAAATGTTTGTTTGTCAATTGAGAGAATTGGACTGTCACTTTTGGCAGAAAATGAATGGTAAACGGAACTGATAATTTTTTGGCAAATGTTAAGAGGGAATTTTTTTTTGTATGGCATTTAGATGTGTAAAACAGTTGCAAATTTTTAAATTAACATTGCTTAAAGAGTTTAGTTTTAATGAAAATGATTTAAGATGTCTTTTTCATTTTGTTAGAGCTTAAGCACATTATTGTTGTTCATGCTGGTTCCAAGATAGAAGAAATTATCTACGTTCGCAATCAGACCTTCGGTTCCTTATCCAGTCTGGAGAAAGCAGAAGATTGTTCATTCTCTATTTAGCTCGGCAGCTCGTGTTATTTTCTCTAGAAATAGATTGACGAAGTCCAAGGGAGTCATCTATAACAACATGATCGATCTGATTACGAACTTTTCGATCCGGTTGCTGATCCGATTCTTGTGCTGGAATCTAGTACTATAAATCCTTGCGAAGTCAATAAGCCTCAACGCATTTGAAGAGGTTTCACCATGGAGACTGAATGTTCCAATTGTTGTGGATTGTGGTTCAACGCTCATCCATCGAAGTGAATGCCAAAACCCGAGGACTGAGTCTTTTTCCTATCACAAATCCCACACTGAATTTGTGCTCTTTTATATGGCCGTTTTAATAAGTGTCACAAGGACCTACTCGTCTCCTTTCTTGTCCCGTGCATTGCATTTCTTGGACTGCGGTGATGTCGCCTTTACCTTTAGGAGGACATCAGCTGGGCATCGGCACCTTACCAATTTAGAGACCGGACATTCCATGTGCCTGCCCTTAAATCAGAGTTCTTATTTCGTTTGCTGTGGTCGTCATCAAAAGTGGGGTATTCCATACCACGTGGCGGGTCCTAAACCCAGCGTACCACCTCGCTGGGCGAGTTTTATACACATTTATATAGGGAATCGGTTGTTTCAAGACCGACGCCCGCTCGGAGCCGCACCTCTGGTCAATAGACGCTGCAGTAAGAATTCAACTACTTAATCTTTAAACGGAATATACCGCTGAAGCTTCCTCTCATTTAGCCGTGACAAAAGGGGTTACTCACGTTTTCAGGCTGTGTGGTGAGGACGAAAGTAATACGAACTGGGACTAAGACTGTAACTGCTTACCCAGAAGCATAACCACAAAATATATCTATTAAAATTAAAAATTACTGCATGCTTTTAGGGTTTGAGATGCCAAAAAATCTCATTTTAAGTACAAAAAAATCCGTGATCGCTTTAAGTTTTTATGAGCTTTACTTTTCTGCAATTTTACTTCATTTAAAGAAGCTTATTGGAATTTATGCAATCAAATTGCTATTTGTTGAGCGCAACAACAAACGTTATAAAGAGAACATTGAAATTACTTGTAGGAGAATAAAAAATTAAGTTGATTAGAGAAGAAACTAATAGAAAAGCGGCAAAAAAGACTAAGCCCGCAATGATTGAGCAAAATAAATGCCATTATGCAAAAGTAAATTAAATATAATATGTATATTCAAGAAGAAGTAATGGGAGCTATAGGTAAAATTGTCTATTTGTATTATGAGAACTAAGTGCGCACAGCTGAGACAACGAAACAAAAAAATACATAGCATAAGCTTAGGCGGTTAAGCTGCGTATTGCAAGCGCTGCTGTGCGAAATCGTTTGCTAGAACAATGAACCGATTTTCTGCGGTGGGTTTGGCAATACAGTTACTTCTTTTGGGAGAAGGCAGTAAGAGAAATCCGAAGAGTTTTTCCAATTTATGCGCTTATTTATACATGAGTGGCTTAACCAAATTGTGGGTTTAAGCGCTTGACGAAGAGCTTATGGCAGGCAAGGAACTTTGTTATTGTTTTTCAGTTTACAAATACACGGAAAGCGACATCAAATGTTGAATTTGCTAGGAGTAATATTTATAATAATATTTTTTTATGATTTTTAATGGTAGTTTGATATATTTGTTGCATAGTTTACTGTGTAAGAAATGATTTTAAGGAGCTATTTGCTTTTCTGCTTAAATATCACTTACAAATTCATTTAGCGTTCCACCCATAACTGTAGTTCATAAATATAACCAACTGTATTATATTACATAATCATTCTACAACAAAATATTAATATTTAAAAATGCTTGTACTCACCATCGGATGACACCAGTCGGCTCCGCGCCAAATCGGCTTTGTTCGCTACTAAAATGACAGCTTTTTGTGCGATATTTTGGTTGGTCCACAAAACTTGCAGTACATGTTCGGCCACAGTGAAACTGCTACGGTCAGCAGCCGAATAAATGACACAATAACCGTGCGGATCATAACTGGATAGGCAATCATCAGGCTATTAATTGATGGGCACCAAAAACAATGCAAACGACAAAGAACAAATTCGAGTAAATGAAGCAGAAGAGACACATGAAAATAGAAGAATAAAGCGAAATGCGTTAATTTGATTTACAGAGGAGAAGGGGAGACTGTTGAAAAAATAAGTATATATGGTATGTAAAATATAAACACAGATGTCTAACTCAAGAGAGTAAGGGGTCCTGATTCACATACATAGCTGAGGCCTAACAGCGAGAGTATCGAATTGAAATACCACTAAATATCTTGTATATAAGTATCTATATTAATCACACATCTACATACATATGTATTTGCTGAAACAAATCAACTACTTGTAAGCTTTTTCCCCCACTTAGCATATATAACTGGCTAAAGGTCACTAGCAGCTGCTGTTTTACCGACAATTTAGCTCAGCTCTGAGATTTGCATTTAACTTCGCAGTCAAGCGAATGGGATTACATGTGGTGATGGTAACCAGAAAACCAAAAACGCAAATCGACATACATACAGACACAATAAATGTCACGACTACAAAGTAGTTGAAGCACTCAAGCATATGATCACAGCTGTGCTGCTGTGGAATCAGCTCATATGTGCATGTGTGTGTGTGTTTGTATTTGCGGTGTTTAAGTGCGTCAAGCCATCGTCCGCATCACCAAGTGGCCAAAGGATGTGACCGTCATTTTCATTGCAATCAGCTGTGTCTGGCTCTTGATGGCTTTATTTGTTTTCTGTGGGGCGTACAGTGGCTGCCACAAGTATGCAGACAAGGTATTTGTGGAACTTAATGAATCTTTTTATGGTGGTTTTTTTGATGGTGGTGGGTTATGAGTGTGGTTGAGCTAATTCATTGTTAATTATAAATTAAAATATAAAATGTTAGATGTCGAATTTCAAAGAAAATGTGGTGTGAAAACCTCTTTTGACGAAAACGTGGATTTGTAAGTAAATGAAAAATAGAAAAAGCTTAAACTAATTAAAAACAAAGGAAATAAGGGTTTAAGCTAGTAATAATTGAATTTGTGAAACACTTGAGGGTTTTTGGATTAACAAAAATTAACGGAAGTGAAATTAAATTTCTGAAAGACGCTGCTTTTTCCTATAATTTCGAATGTTAATTAGTTAAACTGAATTTGTGAAACATTTTAAGATATATCTTTATGAAAAGCGCTTCTGTTTCGTATATTTTAGAATATTATTAAGTTAAACTGAACCTGTGAAACACTTTAAGATTTTTGGATTAACAAAAAGAAACCGCAATTAAATACTTTTTATGAAAAGCAATGCTTTTTCTCTCTGATTTATAGTGTGAATATGTTAAATTGAACTTGTGAAACACTTCGAAAACTTTTACGAAAGGGAAAGGTTATGATGGGCTTGGAAAGGAATCATCGACTATGAGCTGCTCCAGCGTGGTTGAACGATTGATTCTACATTTTACTATCAACAACTGATGAGATTAAAACAAGCAACTGAAAAAAAAAACGGCCAGAACTGATCAACAGAAAGGGCTTCGTCTTCCATCAGAATAACGCTATACCACACACATCTTTGATGACTCGGCAAAAACTGGGAGAGCTTGACTGGAAAGTTTTATTGCATCCACTATATAGCTCTGACCTTGCGCCATCGGACTACCATTTGTTTCAATACAGAACTCCATTAATGGAGTAAAGTTGGTTTCAAGAGAAGCCTGTGAAAATTTCTTGTCACAGTTTTTCGCCGAGAAACTAGAAAAGTTTTAAACTGATGAAATAATGTCTCTAGCGGAAAAATGGCAAGAAGTTGTGGACCAAAATGGTACATATTTGGTTCATTAAAGTTTATTACAAATATAAAATAAGTTGAAGTTTGATTAGAAATACGGAAAGACTTTTTCGACTATTCAATATTATAAAAAGTCAAAAAAAGTTCATTAAAGTTTATTATAAATATAAAATAAAATAAGTTGAAGTTTGATTAGAAATACGAAAAGACTACCCAATATTATAAAATTTCTGTTGTGTATTTTACTTACATTCATTTCTGTATATGCATGATCAATGAAAATCAATTCGGACTCCTCGCCGCTGAGTAATACTGAGACGGATTTTTCACCAGATTCATCATCTGCAGAAAATTAAATTTTGCATAAATAAATATTAAATATTAGTATATCAATTTATATACATATGTATATTTGAAAATATCATAGCAATAATATTGATACTAGAATTAACTGCGATTAGCTACAAGTACATATACTCTATGTCTAAATATGTAAAATGCAACAATATTTGAGGTTTTCTGTGTCATGCCACAAGACAAGCAACAAAACTTTCAACACAGCTGATTAGTTACACAATTTTGTTTGCTGGCTAGTCGATAAGATGTTAGGTAAACAATGAAAACAATATGAAATATGCATGTACCAAATTAACTTTACTCTTACAGTACCGAGCGGGAAGTATGTATGTGTAAGTGTTTCATAGAAATCAACAGAAAATATTGGAAAAGCGAGATTTGTTTGAAAGGATTTTCGAAGAATGTGTAGTATATTGTAGTATATCGTTAAATAGTTAATAATTTTAGGTATTTTTATTGAAGTTCTAACGAAGTTCTAGTGAAATTATACTTTGTGATAATTCTGCTAGTAAAACACTTTGCTTTGGCACGAAATCTTTTTTTAAATTAAATATTTTTTATATAAAAATGTGTAATCTAATTGTTATAAGTTTCGCATATTCGTTGCTTACATTTTGCAATTTTTATTTTATACAATTTCAATGCAAGTGAAGTAGCCCTAGGCGTATGAGCAATAACTTGTTTACTATACACTGTAAAAAGTATTACGATTCAAAGGTGCTCTTAGTTATACGTGTATGAGAGTGTGTGTGTTTATGAAATTAATGCGATTTCAAATTGAATTTGGTTGCTTTTGATTTTATATTTATATAAACTAAGCTTGCTTCTTGGTATCTTTTAATAAAGTCATTTGGCAATTCGTTTGAGTTTAGGCACTAGAGTTTTCTACAAAATGTACTTCGTTAGACCGAAAGTTTGTTAAAAACATTTTTGAATTTATCGAAAAATTCTACTGAAAACGATACTTAATTTCCAAGTGTTAGACTTCGATATATTTTTGGCATAAAATTTTCAAGTAAGAAGAGAAACTTATGATTCAATAATCCGTTTTTTAACTTTTTGGTTTTCAGAAAAAATATTAAGTTCTGCTGGGTAGCCGAAAATAATTAAATTTTATTTCAATGCTCAAATTACTTAAATATTTGTGTATATATTTCGGTTAACCCAAAAAATCTCTTATTAATATTACTATTATTATGAGTCTCTACTAAAAATTAATCGACACAAAAATATTTAATCGTGCATATGTCTTAAAATAAACCCCCGCGTTAATAGCACAGTCAATTAGACCTTCAAAAAGGCATCAAAAACATTGAAATGCTTAATAAAATGACCCACAAAAGGATAACGATTGAAAAGAGATAAAGATAAGTGGTACTGATAACAGAATATGAACAGAAAGATTGTGGTAACAGATGTTTTGTGGTGACATAATGAAGGCGCTAAGCACGAGTGGTGCTATTCAAGGTGGAAGCAATAAATAAATTGAATGAGTGGAAAAGGTTGGATGAGAATGAAAAGTAGAATGAGAAAAAAAGGAGGAAAAGGTAGAATATACGAAAAAGGTATAATGAGAAGAAAAGCTAGAATGAATGAAAAAGGTAGAATGAGAGGAAAATGTGGCTATGGCAGTAATGCAAATCAAATTAAATGAAATCAAAAGGAAAAATATTTGAAAGTTTTCAAACGCTTATTTAGTAAATGGTGCGTTTATGAGTAAATGGTGAAGAAAAAGAGTTAAAAAAACGTTAAAAAAGGTAATAGAAGGAAGAAAAGAAACGTAATTGAACTTGTGAAACGTTTTACGGCTTTTAGATTAACAAAAGGCGACGAAATTATTGTGAAAAAAACGGTCTTTCGTACGTTTTATAACGTTAATAAGTCAGTTTGAACTTGTGAAACACTTTGATGACTTTTGAACTGAACTTATGGAACACTTTAAATTTTTTGTTTATTTTAAAGGAAATTTTAACGATTTTTTCATTATAGTAAATGCTATTAATTTCCTTTCATTGAAGGCGTTTTTTACGTGGCGGGTCCCAAACCCAACCCTATGCCAATAAAGAAGAAGAAGATGTGTTATTGAACTTGTGAAACGCTACTTGAATGATTTTTCTCAAAAAGAAAACTTTTGAACTGAAATTATGAAACACTTTACATGTTTTTTATAATTGAACTTGTAAAATACTTTATGACTTTTAGTTCTTCAAAAAGAAAATAATAATAATTTTGCAAAAAAAAACCGCGCCTCTTTTCATTGAATTTACAGTACTTATAAGTTAGACTGAACTTGTGAAATACTTTACTATTATTTCTTAATAAAAAAGAAATTGATATGAACTCTGCCTTACATCGTCTGTTATATTATAATATGTATAATAGTAGTTATGTCTATGGTAGTCCCAAATATTATTAAATTTGGCAAGAAAATAGTGTTTGTTTCCCAGATTAAGCTGTATTTTATTCACCATATATTAACTGTTACAGCATGTGTTTCTAAACGGTATTATATACATGTAATTGTAGCATAACTCTCTCCTTTAATTTATTTATATAACATTGGGGAACCACAAAAAGTCCACCTCAAAGACAGGCCACAAAAGAAAACTAACAAAATGAACAACCTACCCAAAAATACATATTCAGAATGTTAGAAATAGATATTGTAACTGCTTTTTGTATTTTTTAAAACCAACTGTTTCAAAACTATAATATTTTGGCTGCAGCGGCTTGCGCTAAAATGATAAAAAAATAAGAAGTAAACGAAAAACTTGGAGAGCAACTTGAAATCTTTCCATAATGAAAGTGTATTTTACAGTATTTGAGGTTATTTGTATGTATGTATAATACAAATGTCTGCATGGTTATATCTAGTAAGAAAGTGTGTGCATTTAGAGTAATAAATATGTGTGCGCACTCCTACAAATGATTGAAACTATTACGAAAACTTGTTGTGAAGGTCGCTCTAATGAAGGTAAGCAAAACAGTTTGCAGTCTTTAATTAGTTGTGTTGACAATGCGGAGACGAAAAAGGAGGGGGAATACAAACCTTAATATTGTCTAAGTGCTAGAAGCTTCATTTTGTGTAGATGATACATACGTCAAATGACTTCCGTTGAAGAAACATATGATTAACTTGATTTATTTGCTAAGCTACATATGAGAAAAGTTATTTCGAAAAGGCAGAAAGAGGTAGACAGAGTGAATGCGGTTGGTAGATAGGATACGTGAGTGAGAATGCGAAGGGCAGGCAGTGATTTTCAAGTAGCAAAGCAAATCGTTTTTTATTAAGTAAACTTCGTATTTGAAGTTGACGAATTTGTACAGCAATAAATCTCAAGAGGAATAATGTGAGCGCGGTGCTAAGCTGTACTTAGCAAAACGAAATGAACACATGTAAGTGAAATGCGCAAATAACTGTCATTGCAAGTATGTATGTATGTCAATTTAATGACTGCTTTGGTGGTGAAAAAGTTTTGTAGTTAAGAAAATCTGATAACTGAAGGGAAGAAGAACTCGACAGTAGAAAAGAAGAACTTACAAGATGGCAACGTTGGTGGACATTAACGAATTTCCGCTACTTTGTAGTAATAATTTATAAAATGTTACTAAGTGGGAATAAAATGTTGTGCTAGCGGATTACTAGTTTGCGTATGTATGCAACGGTAACTGTGTGTGCGTGTTCGTGTGCGATTGGCGTGGTTATTTAATGTGCTGTCTACCTATACCTATGTATATGGTATTTTGTGCTTGGCGTTTACTTGCGGGTTTAAGTGTTGTAAAGTGTTAAGAAATTTCTCTACTGAAACATTTGTGTTGCGAAAGGTGTGCTCTTATTTCATAAAATACGTGTGGTTTAGCAAATATATAAATATTCAAATTCAATTTAAGTTTACTGGCAATCAATTATTAGCAAATTTGGAAAAATATTTAGTAGTAGGCACTTTAAATTTTAAAAGCTCTAATTTGTTGTAGCTAATTTTGAAAATTTTACGTGAAAAGTAAGGCATAAAAACAACTTATGTATAAAGTTTATAACAAGCGTTAGTTGCTTTACCGTCTGCGGGTTTTTCGATTTCTATGCGTATCTCGCATGGGCCTGCTAAAGATGCGGAAAAAGGTGGTTGACTTAAATCTGCGTAATTTTTGTGTGTAATTGATAGAAGAAATTATATTTAAATAAGATTCACGAATTTTTTAAGAAATTTAAAATAATTTATTAAAAATTTTTTTTTTATATTTTAAATATTTTTTAAATTTTTAAACAATTCAAATTATTATTATTTTTTTAAATATTTCAATTTAATTTAATTTTAATTTGTTTATGTTTCAAATAATTTGTCATATATAAATTGCGTTATTATTTTTAATTCATTAATTAATGTTTTATATTCGAGTTGAGTTTATATTTCAAATTTATAATTTTTTATTATTATTTATTTAAATTATAATTATAACAAATTTATTATTTTGATATTTTATATGTTTATATAATTCATATTTTTTATTATTATTAGTTTTAAAAAATTGTTTATTAATTTAAAATTTTAAAATTATTTATTAATTTTTAAAATTTAGCATTATATTTTTTCGAATTTGTAAATATTTTTATATTTACGTTTTTTATTGTTGTTTTTATATTAAACGTTTTTTTTATTGTTTTGCAAGTATTAAAATATTTTTTTTATATTTACGAATATGATTTTTTTTTTTCAAATGAGAGGGTTCATTTTGAGGTAAGGAATTTAATTATTTTTTTTTTTAATAAATTTGGTTATTTTTAAGTTAAAAATTATGTTATAATTATAAAAATGCTCGAAATTTAAGTATTTTTTTAATATTTTATGTTTTAGCGTAATTCATTTTTTTAATTAATTTTTTAAATATAATTTTTGTTAATTTTTTCGAATTATGTTTGATTTGAAATAAATAATTTGTATTAAAATTGTGTTTTTTATATTGTCCCGAATATAATGTATATTTGTTTAAGTTTCATTACAAAATTAAATAAAAACAAAAAAAAATGTAATAAAAAAAAATATTTGTTGTTATTAAAAAAATTATAAAAAAAAAAAATATTTAATAATATTTTAAATATAAATAAAATATTTATTTTTTTAATTTGAAAATATTTTTTTTATTTAAAAAGCATTTTTTTAAGTTTTTATTTTTTAATTATAAACAAGATAAGTTTAAAAAATAAAAATTAATTTTTTAATATAAAATTATTTTTTTTTAACGTTGCCACGAATATCATATATATTTTTTTAATTTCAAAAAAGATAAAAAGCAATGAAAGAATGAATTTAGTTTTATTAAAAAATATGAGTAAATAGAAGCAATATTTTATTTATTATTATATTTCAAAACATATTTTTTTATATATTGCCACGTTTATTTTTTATTTCACATTTATTTATTTTTTCATAAAGGGTGTATTGTTTTTGAAATATATTCATGAAATCATTTTTCATTTATATTGATTAAAAAAAATATTGGGTTATTTATTTTATAAAATTTTATTTATAGATTTTTCACAACATTTAATTTATTGTTTAGTTTATATTTAATTTGTTTTCACATAAATTCACATTTCAATTTAATTTCCGTTAATTTTTCAATACGATAAAGTACAAAATCAAAGTGTTCGTGGTGTTGATAGATATGAGCGTAGTTTGTGTTTTTGTTGAAAAAAGGAGAAGAAAACAAGAAGACAAATAGAAGGAGAATTCGTAAATACGCAATAGTGTAGAGAATATGGAAATTGACGTAATGTACTTGCAAAATTTGGCAATTGTTTGATTGTGGTACACTTTTTTCCAGATTTTTCTTTGTTGCGTCGATTAAAGTGAGTGGAGATTTCAAATTAATTTGAGCTTTTGACAGTAAAAAAAGTGAGAAATGATGATGAATACAACCTTTCAAAGCGGCAAGGCGTAAAAAGAGGCAAACCGAAAAAAAGTGTAAAGAAAACATAATAAAATTGCGCTAAACAAATGTTGATTGGCAATTTCACTGCGGATTCGCGTGAATTTGTATGAATAGCACAACATAAATTCATGTTAAACAGATTGCTTTGAAGCGGCGAAAAAAACATTGTAAACACAACAACAATAAAACTAAAACAGCAAAATATAAACAAATCACATACACATACATATTTACGCACACATACGAAACAAAATCGTGTGTAAAGGCAGTTTGCTATTTGGTTTTGGAAGTTAACCAGATGCCGATCGACACTGACACAAAGGACATGCAGCAAGTGCAGCCAACTAACAGTAAATCGCTGTCATGTGCATATTTTGTTGTTTTCTAGCGATGGCGCTGACATTGCACACTTACATGTACTCATACATATGCACATACTGAGGTACATATGTATGTATGTTTATTTGTGTATTTGCATATCAGAACATCTGCTATTTCGCAAATGCGCAGAATTACGCAATGGCGAGGGCGTGTGTGGGCCAGATGAATACAACAAATGCGCAAATTATTAGTTTTAATAAGAGAATTATGAAAAATGTTGAAAATAATAAATTAATAAAATTGGGTGCTGTTCAACTCTATATAGCATGTTAACTAAACTCAAATTTCAAAATTTTGGCGCAACAGTAATATTGTCCAAAAATCTAGTTTTTAAATTCTTTTTAAATATTTTTACTATAAAAATCTTAAAAACCTAAAAATTTAGTCTTTAAGTTCTTTTTAAATATTTTTACTATAAAAATCTTAAAAACCTAAAAATTTAAATTTTTTAGGAATTGCCACAGTACATATACATATATGTAAATATTGCACTTGTCATTTCACGGGGTACACCTAGTGTGACCGCCTACAAAAACTGATTTTTGCAAATTTTTTGAAGGGAAATAATAATAAATAATTCTTGCATTCATTTAAAATTAATTAGCAATCTATTTTTAAAGACATTCGCTATCGAAATAAGCAAAAATTTTTTTTTTCCAAATTTCACACTATGTGTGCCCTTTAAAGCTCTAATTATCACAGTTTTTTGCAAAATATAAATTTAATATTTTTAAAGGTTTAATCAGCCGTATGTCACGATATGAGGAACTTTTCATCTATATGACCTAGCAATTTTTTTAATGGAAAGATTTAAGTGCACTATTTTCAGTAGTACGAACTGCCAGTAGAATTATAGCAAGTAAAGCTATAATCCCATATAATATAAAAAATGTAAAAAAAAAAACAAAATATATATGTATGTATATGACATTGCGAATGCAAGAAAACCTATAAAAAATTAATTGAAATAGTAAAATTTGCAATGCGAGAAAAGCTATAAAACTCAAAAATGCAATCATAAAAATGCAATTAAATTGTTACCTCTGCAAATGATAGAAAAAAAATATAAAAAAAAATAATAAATAAGTGCAAAAAATACTAAATATAAAATGTAAAAAATAAAATTAAACTTTAATGAATGCAGGACAAGTCGAACAAGCGACATATGCGTAAAGCTAACAGACATACTAAAAAGGGACCATGGCAATATGAAATGAAATGTCAGAAGGTAAATGTCAAAATCGGAACTGCAATGAAACTGGTCAGGAAAACTTTTAAAAATTATAAAATCAGATTATTATCGGACAGGTCCCAAAAATAACTAGTTTAGAAGTAGTTTCAATATTGGCGAAATCATCACTGCAGTGAAATTGGTTAGTAAAACTTTTAAAAGTTAAACAACCAGATCAATAAAAATTAGAAAATCACATTAAAATCGTACTGGTCCTAAAAAGTACTAGTTCAAAATTAGTTGCTGTAGTTTCAAAACTAGTTAGAGACTAGTTAAAAAAACTGTTATAACTTTAAAATCCAGACAAAACTCGCACTGGTCTGAAAAATACTAGTTTAAAACTATAATAGAGCCAAAAACCTCTTCTCCTTTACTCGTGTAGATACTGCTTACACGGTATAGCCGTAGTAAAAGTCCTCATTGTATTAAAATTAGTTAGAAAAAACTGTTATAGCATTAAAAACCAGGTCAAATTAAGACTACCCCGAAAATGTCTAGTTTAACACTTTGTAACACGTTGTAACAGAGTCAAAATCATCACTGCAGTGAAACTGGTTAGAAAAACTTTTATAACTTAAAAAAATCAGAGCAAAATCGGACTGGTTCGAAAAAGCACTGGTGCAAAACTAGTGTGAAAATGATCACTACAGTGAAACTATGTAAAGAAAAACAGTTATACTTTTACAATCCAGTTCAAAATCGGTCTGGTCCGAAAAACACTAGTTAAAAAATATAATATTGAACTCATATACGACTAGTTTGAAAATGCTCACTATTGATATAATTGAAAAACTATCTATTAAAAACAATCAAAAATTTAACGCAAGTAAACCCATGAAACTATAGCCGCTAATTATGCATTATGAAGGTATATAAGGCATTAATATTAAATTTTATTTTCTAAAACATTGAAACCAATTTGTGATTTTATTTATTTTTCATGTAATTAAATCAGCATTTCTATATATTTTGCTCTAGTTTAAGACCAACTGAATCTTGATTTGATTAAAATTTCGTTTATATGAAAAATTATGACTAAGTACTGTAACAAAAGTTCGTACTAGTTCCATAGTATAGTAGTTTACGACTAGTACATTGTACTGCAGGGTTATGATAACCGTATGTTCATATGTGGGAGCTCTTTTTAACTGTAAAAAATTCTATAATTAGATATTGGGCAACACTAACAGCAAATATGTGGGCGATGTGAAGTTTCAAATGCAGGCAGTACTAACACCATCAAACATACACACACAAACACATGATCCAGTCACATAACAGAGTTGAAATTATAAATCAATCAATGCGCAGACAGACACAAATGGTGCGAACGGACAGACAACAACAGCGACATAGCAACTACTTATAATTAATTATAATAATTATGACGTACTAAAAGCACAATTGCAATTAAAATTAAGCAAACGAAGCGAAATTTAATTAAATCAGCAATTTGTGTTGAACTCAAGAGAAACATACGCATATAATAGTTTACTGTTAGTGGCGCGTACATAAGACAACAACAAATAAGTGGATGGGTACATTTAAACGGGTAGTGGGTGGGGGGCGTATTCAATTTTGATTTATTGTTTATTTTTTGAAAATTTATATTTAGTTGGGTGTTTCGTATGAAATTTGTCTATGTAATCGTATTACAGTTATAAATGCTCTTGTGTTTGAGTTACTCACCAATACTTGTGTCGTAGGCATGCAAATACTCCGAGGTCATAAACTGTGAGACCAACGAGCTTTTACCAACTGCCGGGCCGCCGAGCATGAGGACTCTGGAGGGAAGAGAGAAAGTAATAAAATGGCGGATTTATATTTTAATGTGAATTTAATGGTGGGAAAGTACTAAATGGGAGCAGAGAAAATCTAGACACTTGATTCGAGTATTTATATGAAGAATACAATTAAAATAATGGTTTAGAAGTATAGCAAATTTAACAGTTAGGCCAGTCTGAGATTTCTAAAAATCCTAAATTTTTGCATTTTCTGGTAAAAGCATATTTTCGGGTACCAAAAAAAAAATGACTGAAATGGAAAATTAATGAAAAACAAAATTTGTTTGAGGTTATGTTGAAAATGTTGGTACCAAAGATTGGCTTAGTAGCCGCATTTATGCAAAAACCTATTAACATAAATTTTTTTTGAAACCAAAAATTAATATTTTTTAAGCCTGAATGAGAGAAAATCGTTTTCACCGTCAAAATTAGGTGTTTTTAATACTAAAGTCAGTCTAAAAAAATTTTTTTTGAGGTTATGTTGAAAATGTTGGCAAAGATTGGCTTAGTGGCCGCAATTATGTAAAAAACTATCAACATAAATTTTTTTATATATCCAAAAAAAAATTTTAAGCCTGAATGAGACAAAATCGATTTTTTGTCAAAATTAGGTATTTTTTTAACTGATCCTCACCATTTAAGGATACTGACAAATTTTTAAAAGATAAAATTGATTATTTTCATTTATTCAATCATCAAATTATACCAACCACTTCAAATACAAACACTTAAACAGAAATTTGTATGTAATCCAGATCCGCAAGTAGCCAACTAATGCCTGTCTCTAATATCCATTAATACAAATCCCACAAAATCTAACGGAATCCTAATTTATTTCGCCTTCCCCAATTTACAAACACCTAAATTGGCTTAAGTTATAAGCGCTCGTAGTACAACAACAAAAAAACAACGATATATATACACATAATTTAATAAAAACACTCACCTGTATGGACCACTGCCTGGATTTGAAGTGCTGCTCTCACGGCTGGACGCCAAGCTGCAGGTGGCGGATGTGCGCGCCGAATTCGGCGCTGGTATTTGGGCGGCAGTCAAGTGCTCCGTGCTGTGCGAACACAAGGCCAATCGCCAAAACAAAAAATGGAAGAAGAGTCAACGACGACACACAGCAACAGCAGAACACAAGCGTGAAAAGAAAATCAAAAATAAATATATTAAATTGGCAATGTTTACAAGATGAGCCATAAAATGTTATGGACTGAGGATGGCTACGTTACAAAATATGCTCAAAAATATTTGCATGAATCATATTTATGATATTTTCAAAGTGTCACTTGCAGAGCATAAGACAGCAGACTCAAAGCATATTATTGCCAGATCCTGTGTCCTACTTTCGCCCGAATACTTGCATACATTTGCGGCTACTCACCTCGAATTGGAGCTGGCTACACTGTTGTTGGAACGACTGCGTCTACTCTTGAGCGAATCACCGCGATTCACTACACCTTTGCCGGTAATGGAAAAATGCCTCAGTCTATAGTACTCCTCCTCGACGCCAGTATTTGGCATTGAAGCGACGCTATAAAGTAAAGGCGAATGGAAAATATGAGTTTAAATAAGTTGCTGAAGTTAACGACGTTCATAAAATTGGAAAAATGTAGATTTTACGCTGGACAAACGATTGTGAGCGCATATTTTCAATTGATGATGTCATTAAAATTTGTTTTTGTGCCGTTGAGCAAACTTACCGTGAACGCTGTTGTGGCAAGCATAACTGATTGGGACGTCCTGACGCACGACTTCCTGGTGTTTTTACCGATTGTGAACGGCTGTGATGTGGTGAGCCATAACTGTAAGAAGAAATTGTGAAAGAGTGAGGATTAGTTGTATTATTTGTAAAAATTAGAGCAGACAGTTAATTAAGTATACCTTAATTGCAACTAAATTAACCATAGATTAGATAAATAATTGAAGATTGGACTGCGGTTGGAGATCTATTATGCTCTATACAAAATTAGTTAATTTGAACAATTTCCCCCGTTAATTTTCGTATTTTTTGGAGTTTAATTTATCTGATTGCAAATATCTCAGAGTTGAAATCACAATTACAATATATACAAATGCTCAATTAAACACTTTTTTCGCAATTCCCCTGCAACGTTAAGAAATTTTGTTAATTTTTGGCATTTAAATTTTCCATTTATTAAAATAATTAAGACAATTAATTAACTCAACCTTAATTGCAACTAAAGTTTAATAAACTAGCTGTGTAGGATTTGTCTTTGAACACTGTACTTTTTTTTTATTGTTTTGTGTTTAATTTAGTTAATTATGAAAATGAGCTCGAATAATTAACCAAGAAAACTTCAATTGTAACTAAATTAACCACAAAAAAGTTCAATTAAATAAATTTTTGCAATTACCTATGCAACCTTTCGAAATTTTGTTAATTTTTGGTATGTAATTTTTGAGACAATTAATTAATGTAATATTAATTGCAACTAAATTAACCACAGAAAAGCTCAATCAACTAACTGGGAGAAATTTTCATTTCAATCCTGTGTAATTTTTATTGTTTTGGTATTTAATTTAGTTAATTATGATTACAACTAACTAAGAAAACTTCAATTGTAACTAAATTAAACACAAAAAAGCTTAATTGCTTAATGCACTAACTGAGTTTTTTATTAATCAACATTTAATGTAGTCAATTATCGTAATTCGCTCAGAACAATAATTAAGAATATTTTAATTGCAACTAAATTAACGTTCAATTAACTGGTGTTTAGATATTCTAACGTAATTGTGCTAATTTTGGTATGTCATTTGGCACTTAATTTAATTGAAATGTGAAAATTAGATCGAATCGTCCCTCTATTTTCTAATATCAAAATAATATTGCAATTAAAGTTTTATCTTTTCTAAATTAGCTATACAATTTACTAATTGTATAAAATTTTTAATGCAACTCTGTATAAGATTCTTCTATTATTTTTGGCTTTTAAAAATGAGGAATTACAAAAATTAAATCAGACAATTAAATAAAAAATTCTTAATTGTAACTAAATTAGCCACAAAAAAGTTCAAATAACTTATGTAGAATTTCCATTTCATTCCATTCTCTTTTTTTTGTTATTCAATTACAAGTTCAAAATATTGCTTTTATTCCAAAGTGCCCTTTTCTGTTTTAGTTGCTATTCAATTAGCGAATAATATAGCTGAATTTGCTAAATTGCACCAGAAAATAGTAGGAGATTAAAAACAGAGAGACAGAGAGAGAGTATAGTAGATGGTATGCGAGTAACGGGTTTTAGTTTCCTGTATTTGAGTCAAACTCTCTAGATTTCAGGAAAGATTTTGCATCTAATACGCCATTATTACAATTTAATATTGCTTTGATATTTATATATATATGTATTTTAAAGTTGAGAGGTCTTAAAAAAGGACCACCTATAAAGAGCCCACAAGTACACGTTTATACTGCTTTCAAGTTCTTTCCTTCACCATTGACCTCCGCACGAATTCCAGCACATTGTATTCGCGTGCCATCAAGATATTACTCAAAGCAAAAACGAAAAAGCATTGAACATTGAAACTAACGGTGAAATCGCTACACATTCTACAGGAAAACAGCTAACAACGTAGATAAGCATCTGACTAAATGCACGAGCTCTGCCCACAATTGACGGCAACAAGGACCAGCCACTACCACCACTACATAGTTACTTGTATGAAATTGTCCAACTAATCACAAGTGTTGAAATACAAAGAATGAGGAGTTAAGTTGGAAAAAGTTACTGCTGGTCGCTGCCAGCTTAAATTGCGTGCTTCGGTGCAATTTGATGCAAATGCAGACGGCGCGATGGAGCACATTCTTTGCCGTAGTCTATGCAACCTTGTTTGTTTAGCACGAAACAAAAAAAATGCTTAAAGAGTTTCGCACATTTGCGTCGTTTAATTATGCATTTGTTAAGCAAACAGTAGAGGGATGAGGAGAAGAACATTTGTTTAAATATGTTATATGGTATGTGTGTTGTTGTACAGCTAAGACGTACCTCAGGGAAAGAAGTATATGTGCATTATTGTATTGAGCGATTTCTTTTCTCTCAATAACGGTATCAATCTCTTAGGTATGCAAATGGTTTTTGTTGCATTTTTTGTTTCATTTCCATGTGCATAATTCTGCTTTAATATAAATCCTTAGTACCGTTAGAATCAATTTGTTGTCAGTCTCATGTTTTCCTTAGGAAATAAGTATAAGTGCAGTAAGTATTAGTGCACTTTGGACTGTAAACAAGAGAAGTTAATTGAAGTGGTGATATTTTTAGTTGAAAACTAGTAAGTAAAATTACTGTGCATTTTTGTTACACATAATAATTACGCCAAATGTGGTTTAAGGTTAGAATGCCACGTGCTACCCATTTATCGGATGAGGAGCGCGGATTAATAAGGGGCTTAAGTGAAGCGGGTACAAAAATTACTGACATAGCCGCCAGAGTGAATCGTCATAAAATTATTGCCACGCCACATAAGCGCACGCTTGGCATTTGCCGATAAAATGAAATTTTGGACCGATGAGTTCCAAAATGTTATTTTTTCTGACGAGAAAAAATTTAATTTGGACGGTCCTGATGGTTGCCATAAGTATTGGCGCGATGTACGTCAACCCCGCCAAACTCGACACAAGCGAAATCATGGTGGCGGATCGCTAATGATTTGGGCAGCTTTCGGATATGCTGGAAAGTCTCCGCTTTGCTTCATTCCCACCAAAACAAATGCCGAAATATACGTGGTGTGATAATAGTTACCATTATCTTGTAGATAAAATCGGGACGACACTACGCCAATTAATTTTTCATAATTCAATATTTTACAATGCTTATAATTCAATTTTCTTAATTCTAGTTTTAGGTTTAAATATGTATATCTTGTCGCTTGATGCAACACCGGCCACCTTGACAGGATCAGATTCCTTAAATATCCAGTGGAAGCACGGCCAGTTTGTGGATGGGACACTTAATCGTGTCCGTTCGAAAAACATAACTGTTTTGGAGTGGCCAGCGTTCAGCCCGGAATTAAACCCAATTGAAGACTTGTGGGGAATACTTTCGAATAAAGTTTATAGGAATGGCTGCCAGTTTGAAACCATTAAACAGCTCAAAGATGCTTTGCTCATTGAGTGGGATGAAATAAGCCATTCAACATTAAAACAATTAGTGGAGTCCATGCCAAATAGAATTAATCAAGTATTTTAAAAAAACAGGCAAGCATATTAATTATTAAAAAATCAAAAATAAATTAGTTATTTAACATTAATTTAAAATAAATCCTTATGCACATATACTTATTTCCTAAGAGCTGTTAATATTTAATTAAAGGGAGAAGCTTTTTTTTTGTAAATTTTTTGTACTACTATTAAAATAAATTGTATTGATAAGTTTCAATTCATTTGCAGTAGTTTAATTTGAAATTAAGTTGATGCACATATACTTATTTCCATGAGGTATTTAAATTGCAAATCGTGCTTTTTGCTAGACGTCGAAGGCGATTTAGGCAATGACCTGGTAATTGTGCCGGTCATTAGTGCTACAAATTAAGCTGTTTGCACAACTTTCACAGAATTTACAAGGTGTATTGATAGTCGAACTGGGTCAGGTATGATAGCTGGAGGTTTTTTTTATAGTTTTAAGGCCACTGGAGGTTTCTAAAATTTCGATTTTTTTGGTATTACTTATGAAAAATGTATTTTTTAATATTTTTTCTTTTCATATTTTTTTTTAAATTTTATTTTAAATCCTTTGAAAAGTTATTAGATTATTAAATGCTAAACAATTTCAGTATAAGATAGTTTTTCAGGTTCGTAATTTAATTTAATTCGTTGGTAATAGAATTAAAGAGTAAACAACAATTTTTTCTATGGTATAAAAAACATGGAAAACATTACAAAATCCCTTATTTTGAAAGCCTAGTTCTTTCTTTAATACTAAATGTCTTTATATTTACAAGAAGGTTACTATATATCTATTTTTTCTTCTAAAAATATGTTATTATGAAATTTCGAATAACTCTATAAATGATATGAACGGACTCCAATATTTCGTTTCTTTATTTCTTGATAATGGGTTGTCAAAAAAGTCTTGCGGTATTTTTTATTGAATTTCTTTATTTTATTGAAATTGAAATGAATTTTTGATGACTCATGCCCAGCTCTTGACCGATGCTACAGCTGCTACCATGCCGGTCTCTTTCGACCAATTCAGCGATTTTATCGCAATTTTCGACGACAGGCCTTCCGGAGCGTGGCGCATCTTCGACGACCTCTACACCAGAACGAAAACGTTGAGAGCGGCGTGAAGGAGATAACTCTATCGTGTTTTGAGAAACTTAAAAAACTTTCAGCTTGATCGTAGAGGAAAAATAATGCTTGCAAAATATTTACTTGATTCGGAGAATTCGGATTTGTTAGAGAGATTGGAACATTTGACTAAGTCCCAACCATTTCAAAACACCATGTATCATAAGATAATTTTATAACATTATTTTTCTCTTAAATGCTCTGAACATCAAGTATTAAAGCGAGACAGATGATTCTCATGTTTCGTCTCAGTTTGTTCATCGAGAGAGCACTTTACTGCCAAAGTTTGTACTCGGTTTGGATGATATTTCCTTAGAGAGAGTTCTTAAAAATATATATTCAATCGTAAAAGAATTTTTTGTTGATAATGATTCAACATTTGATATGGGAGCAGAATTCGTAGGAGAAATTAATTCGTTGAGAGAGTTCTTAACCACAAAATATATATTCAGCCATAAAACGTGTAAGTGACGTTTGGCAGTTCGTAGGGGATTTTGTTAGAGATGGATCAGCTAGAGGGGTCTGTACTTTCAAAATATATGCTTAGTTCATAAAAGATTTTCTTCCTGAAATGATTCTATATTAGAGTTGGGAGCAGAACTCGTTCGAGAAATGGATTTGTTGAGAGAGATCTTAACCTTCAAAACATATACTCAGTCAGATATTAACATTAGATTGCCATCCTGATTTCAAAATAGAGTAATATGACTAAAACTTCATATTTTGACAAAGAGTCGTGATTTGGTATGTATAGATTACATTCATTGACATTAGACTTTACATATCGTCAACTGAACTGCAAACCAATGTATCATCAAAAATACCGAAATGGAGTTTTTCATTGCATACAATTCACTACATCATGTAATATCGTAGACTTTCAAGCTTCCCCTCTAAGATATAACCATTTTATAACCAAAACTCAAATTTTGTTTGAATATGAGTGGTTTCATTGTATCGTTTTCTCCTCGCCTGTAAACTTTTGGAAAGTGATGTTAAATTATTTAGCATATTAGATGACGATATGAATTTTGGCTTCTTATATGAAGGCTTGAGGTTTGTAGAACCGGAGTCTGAATCCCAATTCCCGAATGAAGTAGCAAGAATGAGAAATTGCTGAGGCGTAAGTAATCGAACCAGGTTACTACGACCAAAGTTCCTTAACAAATTCGGTTAACTATTATAGATATGTATGCAATTTCTAGACTATTAACTACAATACTTAATGTATTCAGTATACTGACATCTAAATGTCCAACCAAAGGCATTTAACATATACGTAACTGCGTTAAATTTATGAGACGCGGGTGACAAAGCGTACGGAAGGATATTTTCCGATGAAAATGAAAAGCAAACAACAAAATTTTCCAACTAAACAAGCTTACGTGACCTTTAGTAAACAATGCAAGAACTGCAGGAAGTTTAAAATTAGCATGTGACAATAGAGTTATGGCATTATTTAAGGTGTGAAGGGTAAAATATGAAGTTATTCTAATACAATTACACCTACGCTCTGTTGCTTTTTAATTTGCACTGCAACAAAGAACAGGAAAATAAAACAAAAATAACAATTTAATTCTGTAGAAAATTTCGCACTGAAAACTTGTAAACTGCAAAAACAACATTATAATTGTACATATATTTGTATATAAGTGTAAGTATGTATGAAATCTATTCTAGCAGCAAACTTTGTGTGCAACTTTTGGCCAAGTTTTCAAAAACTTTTGCAAGCATTTCAATGCCACTTAGTTGAGCAGTTAGATGTTATTCGAGCGCGTTGCAAAACTTGCGCATTTAGTGCAACTGCGCTACAGAGGAAGGACTACAAATTTGTTTTGTTGTCTAGGCAACGGCAAAGTAGTCGGAGAGCAACTAGTTGAAAAAAATATAATTGAAAAATTGATATTGCCATTGAGCAAGGAAATTCTAATTTTCTAAAATAAAGCAATTTTTAAGTTAAAATACTTGCTGGAAATGCAGAGTTTAAAAAAAAAGTTGCAATTTCGATTTGCAATTTTTTTGCAGCAGAATTTTTGCTCAAAACTTTTCTTCCCGCATCTTCATGATTTTACTTCGTAAAATTTTTGTTATCTTTTACTTCCTTTAGAAAAAAAAAATTTTCACAAAACATATTCTAACTCCTTCACCGTTTCTCTACCGGGTATTTGAAATCTCGCTTACATTTTGCTCATTACCGCACTCTTCCATGGAATATTTGTTTAACTTTCTTGTGTAAGGATCTCAATAAAAAGCGCATTTATGTCACTCTTATGAAATTTTCACATTCTTCGGAACACAATGCGCCAAACAAAGGCGTGGTTTGCCAAAGCACTCTTCAATTGGCTGCGTTTTTGGCAACTTATTTGCTAAGTAGTTTCAAGTATAATTGTAAATACTCATACAAATACTTATACAATTACAATTACATATAAATATAAGCAAGTTTATAATAGTACTGGCTGAGAGAGAGGCGCCGAGAGGGGAGGGAGTATTTATAAACAAAAGCTGTTGGGTATTTTTGGAAGCTGGGAATTTTATGTATGGTCGACGTAGAGTTAAAAAGTTTTCAAGGAGAGCTAAGCGAATGCAAGTCTTTTGTATTATTGCAGCATGAAAATACGAGTGAAAACAATTAATAGCAAGTTTTAATTTAGTTTCTTTATAAACGAATAATCACATGGCTTGGTCACATTCATACAAATTTGGTCTGATAAAACTATTGTTTTTAAGTCGCTGTAGTGATTCATGTCCTATATATTTAATGAACATTTTTTAAAGAAATATTTTTTGTTAAGTTAAATAATATTTAATGATATTGACATGAATCGAAAAATCAGAAAACTTCGCAAAAAAAAACAATGTAAATAGAAAAAGTAAAAATTAAGAGGTCACATGTGTTTCAAAAAAACTTCAAAATTTTTTTATTGTCTTATTAAATTCTTTAACACCTCTAGAATATTGTCCTAAATATTCAAATTGATCCGAGTAATAGTTGCCAATATGTAACCTTGAGAACTTGCGCGCTCGAGGCAAGATAGGCTAAACGGTCGTCTTTAAACTAGTTTCTCCCGAAACTGTGTTTTTGAAGTCGGTTGGCAAGATTTCTAAAGAACTACTCAATCGATCTTCATGAAATTTTACTTAGGTCTTTAAGATACAATTCTTATTCAATTACAACTATTTGAAAAAAAAGATAAAAATGTTGCGAAATTTTCACTTAAAATTTAGTTTTTTCGTAAAAATGTCTGCCACAAGTCCAATTTTCAGTTTTTTTTTCTTCCTCCAAGTTATAATTAATACACGTATTTCTTTCACTTTATGTGATCCTGTAAGGAGGTGTGCTGCCAACGTGGCAGTATTTTTTCCGAGGGGTCACCGGAAATGATGTCACAATGGCCGAGTTTAAAATTTTTTACAAAATTTTCAGAATTTCTTTGTTAATAGTGTAAGTAACAATAAAAATTCTAATAAAATATTTAATATTTTATATTTGAAAAAAATTGTTAAAAAAGGATTTTTTACACGAGTAAACGCATGCAACCCCTTAAAATATGCCGAATACTAAAATACAACTTTAATGATTTCTAACTGATATCTAGGTACTCTTAAACAAGAAAGGCCTTTTTGTTATACTTTTTCTAGTACGATTTGTTTTTATTAAACCGAAAACACATTGGAAAACACAAAAAGGCATCTGTTGACATTTTATTATATCTTTTTTTTATATACTTTGTCAGCTAAACAGCGAAATTGGATCAGTAAGGTTCTTAAACTACATGATAAGTTATTTCCATAGAGAAACAAGATTACATCTGTTAAAATAAATTAATATAATTTTAAAGCAGGTTTCATATCTATGAGATTGTGAAAGTTTAAAATAATCCCGGAATACGCAAGGCGTTAGTTTAGCATCTTCTTGGTGAAAGAAGGGCGGAAGGAGAATGAAAGAAAATTGAAAAGGTCTTTAGTGTAGTATTGAATGAAAATATTTAAAGTCACACTGTTCTGAGATATTGATATTGTTCTTTTGAATATTCTCTATCGAAAATAGTCAGAGGTCGGCAATTATCTTCAAAATTTAGTGCTAAGTCAACCTACATTTCTTGTAAACACGATAGCAGAATTTTGAAGCGCGTGAGTATGACATTACTATCTAACTTGTGTAGAATAAATTAATTAAAAGTGAAAGGCACTTGGAAGCAAACCACATCGTTTAAAGAGAGGTAGAAATTAGTTGAAAAACTTGCAAAAGTTTAACGATCAAAATATCAATATGTCCTAAAATTGTCTAGATTAAAATGGAAAAGCTTTCGCAAAACTCATAAATGGACGAATTCAAGCTCTAAGTTCCAATTGTTCGGGGCAATGTGTCGTCGACTAAGACTGTGTTCGCACGAGCACTCTTTTATCCTTTAAATTTAGCGAACAAGCCTTTGTTAGATAACAGCCGAGTGTCTTTTACTTGAGCTTTGGCATTATAGATTTACGTTTCTTTTTATGAGGCGCAAAAACATATGTACAACGTTACTTCTAATCGTTTAAAGTCACAATAAGTACTTTACTTTAAGATACATGATATTTGTGAACATAAAAATCAGAAACACGTAAGATCACGTAAACGCGTTGGGTCATAAATATTTGCGCGCAACAGTAACAGTTTACGTACTTTTAGCCAATTACCGTTGTAAAATGGTAATACATGAAAACGAGCGACTTCATTAAGCTTGATATTTGATTTCAAAATATAAACATTAAAAGAAAATAAAATCGCAAATGCAATAAAAAAGTAAATAGTATATACATTTCTCATTTATAAATGTTGTAAATCCAAACTAATTTATGCGCGGAAATTTTGCAGAATTTATTGCAGCTGAAACAGCGGTGGAAAGCAGTGACTGTGGGTATAATGTTTGCCAATTTATGTTTGTTATGATTTTTCATGAAGTATTGATGTTATGATGTTATGACAGTTGGTGTATTTTGATATTTATATTCTCCTACAGCTCTGATTCTATATCTATTGCCAATTATATGTCTAATTTTACTTTTTTTGCTTATTTTCCTTTTCTAGAAAATCTTTTTTTATTTTCTTGAAATTATTCCATTGTTTAGCCAGCAATTTAACGGTTTCCTTTGTGGAGTGCGTTGGCTAAAGGTGCGTCATGCCTATGCGTACGACTTGTTTGTTTGTATTTATGTATGTATGTATGTGCAATCATTCAGTTTTTCAGTTTTACGATTTGATTTCATAAATATTTAGTTACACACTGAAGACGTGAAAAATTTTCATTACTTTCTTGTTCTTAGCTCTGTTACCAGCAGCAATTGCAAGTGATATTTATTTTTTTAGCAGCTGGTTTGACGTCGTGCCGGTCGGAGCGGGTTCTTCATTAAATTCAAATACATTTCGTCGCTTTAAGATTGCGCATTTTTTATTGCTTTAGTAGCCATTATATTTTCTGATTATTTTGTTTGCTAAAATAAGCAAAAATTTAATTACGTTTTGGCTGAAAAAATTACCAAGTAAATATTAAAAAAATATATTTTGAAGCAAAAATTATAAAAAATTTAACCAAAAAAAAAAAAATAAAAAATACAAATAAAATAACAAAATAAAAATTTATAAAAATAAACAGAAAATTATAAGAAATTGAAACAAAAATAAAAAAAAATTATAAAAACTTAAAAAAATATAAAAATTATAAAAATATAATAAAAATAAAAATAAAAAAATTTATTTCGTTTTGACTGTGAAAATTATCAGTTAAATATTAAAAATATATGTAGAAGCAAAATGTAAAAAAAAAAAAAAAAATTTAATAAAAAAATATAAAAATAAATAAAAATTATAAGAAATTAAAAACAAAAAAAAAACCAAGCTTAGAAAAAAATATACAAAAATATTATAAAAACTTAAAAATATTTAAAAAAATTAGAAATATTAAAAAATAAAAAACTCAAAAAGAATACAAATAACTTAAAAACACTAAATGAAACATAAATTCGTTTCAAGCTTGCACTTGAAAATTCGCACAAATATTTCCACGCATTTAAATTCACTTCTTCATCCTCAACTTATTTTTGGCACTAATAAAAATATGATTTGCTATATTTAATGTTATGGCTTGTTTACATTTTGATTGGCTCGTGCTTTGGCGTTTTAATAATTATACATGAAAATTCTGTTACTTATGCACGGCATGCTAGTTTTGGAGAAAAATTGTTGTTATTATTGGGGCGTGTCTTGCACTATGAAATTCTGAATTTTCTCGCCTGCAGCTGTCGTGTTATTCAATTAAATTGCATTTTCCCAATAGCTTGTAGCAAACATTAGTGCAACTTTACAAGCTTTCGTCGAAGCGTACGAGTACGTGACACATCGATTTCGTGCTTTGATTTTGTAAATCGCAGGTTGGCGGCGGCACTTTAAAATGCAATTGCAAACGGTTGGCAGTTTAGCCTTCGGCAACACTGCTAGCGTATAAGCTAGAGAAAGTTAGTGCGAGAGCACGTGTCGGTATACTGAAAAAGTAATTTCCTCTAAAGTGTTATGAGGCGCAAAGCTTTACAATTTTTAATATAAATAATGCTACATATAAGCTGCTAACATAATTGAAAATATTAAAATAATAAATTGGTTATGTGCTATGCTGTTTAAGGGCATAATATTATTATGGATAGGATTGAAAAATATAAGTATAAGGGTGTCTAAATCTCGACTAGCTGAGACATATTTAGATTGATGTTGCAGAACGGCGCATATTTAGTATGAACTAAACTTAGCAGGAAATAGTCAAAATCCGCGTCAATAATATAATGTTACATAATGTTACCTAAAATAGCCTTAAATAACATTTCTTAGCTTCATATACACAACTTAACATGGCATAATATAACTTAGATTTCAAATAGAGGCAATAGGCAGGACATAACATAACATAGCTTAACATAAGATAACTTAGCATAACTTAACATAACATAACTTAACATAGCATAACAAAACTTAGGTTTCAAATAGCTGAAATATAATTGGTGTTGTATAGTAGAACATAGCATAAATCAGCAAAAACTAAACATAACATATGGAAACCTCACTTTACATAGCATAATGTAACATTACATAATATAGCATCAAGTTGTTTTAGCGCCATATACATAACATCAAACAACATAACAAAGCAACATAATATAGCAAAACTTAACATAACATAATGGCATAACATAACATAGCATAGCAGAAACCAGGACAACTTAATATAACTTAAGATCCCATAACATAACATAACATAACATGACTTAACATAACATAACTTAACATAACTGAAGATAACATAACATTGCATAGCATAATAAAATATAACAAAATGCTGAATAAAAATTAATATAATTGAATCTGTGTTTATTGGTTCTAATAGGATCGAAAGCTCGTCTGTGGGATATTTGAGGTTTCCGTTTCACGAATTAGAGTTACAAAATTTTCATATTTGTAAAATATTTCATAAAATTGTAGTCGTCGAAAATTACAAAATTTTGACTCCAAGTAAATGTCTCAGTTAATACGCCCGCAGGATGGGGCTGACAGATTGAGAAGACTGCAGGAAATGTCTAGAGCAGGACACAAGGTAAACAATGGAGCATCTCTGGTGCACTTGTCACGCATTGGAAAGACTACGCTGGGGTCTCCACGGTATGATGCACCGGAGGAGGTATCGATAGTGAGGCCAGAGTCTGTTAAAATTACCGTCAAATGCAGGCATTCCAAAGGTTGACTACTCAACTGAACTCCATCCGGTACCGCAAAGAGCCGAAACTAATCTATGCTTGGCTTATTGAATTGCCAGATTAACTTAACCTTACCTAATATTTAAAATAATAATAATAAACGCTTTCTCCATTCTTCCTAACTCATTAGTTTCCATCGCTAACTTAACCCTCTCGCTAATCAAATATATAATTTATTATTTCCGCACAATCGCCACTAATGTAACTAACTATCACACTAAACAATTACTTAGAAGAATCTTTTTCAACATTGAAACCACTTTAGCTGCCACCATTACCGCCATTAAAACATAAAAAAATATTTGGCGCAGCGCCAAATTACTGCCGTTAGCGGCCCACGTACACTCAGCGCCATTACCTTAACTGTCGTAAAACTCTAACTTAATTTCCGCCACCGCAATGGAAAAGAAAAATGCGCGCAAACACTCGCCCTTCATATGCAACACCTCAATGAGTTTAATGGCTAAATGGCGCTTTTGGCGAAATTATGGGCTCATATAACGACGCCGCGGTGCTCAACGCCGTTAAAGGTAAGACAATGTTGCCACGGCGCGCTACGAGCAAGCACAAACAGTCTTCTCTGAGTAGGTGCTATAAATGTCGAAAGTATTTCCTTTACGCTTAACCAGGTAATCTCAACCTCATATTACTTCTGCCTAAGTGAATGCGCTCATATTTTGCGATCGCGTGCATGCGGCGAATGAGTTTGCCTTAAGCGTGGCAAGTAACCGATCAAAAAAAAAAATAAAAGTGAAACAATGAAGATAGACAAAAGAAAACCGAAAGTGTTGAGTAAGAGAAGAAACATTTTCCGCTTTCATCGAGTTAATTTTAGCTGCATTAAATGTTGCTTGTTTTAGTTGCTTCCGTAAATTCAACCCGGCCCTGCTAGCATACAAATACATATACCGGCTTATAGTTATGTAAGCAAGTAAAGCAGATATTTTCTATAAAATCCATTTATGCTACACATTACTGCTGTCAACCGCACGCCAACGTCTTCACGCACCGGAAATGAGATTGGCTTAAATATTTGCTAACCCTAACCGAACGCTACCTCTTCCCATACCACTACAACCAAAAGCATTTAGTCGTACTCACCGCATTTCAAAATCACGCAACTCCTCGAATGTCAACGTATTCGTCACATCCAACAATTGTCGCATATTTTCATCGCGTTTTTGTTGTTGCTGCTGCGTGGCAGTCGTGTGCTGATGATGTGCGGCCGGATGATGTGGTGGATGTTGCAACTGTTGTGAGTTGCGTTTACGTGCGTGCGCCGCTGTGCCGGCTGCCGTTGCACCAGTTGCCGTTAATGTCTCTTTACCCTGTTCGACGCTGATGAAATCACCTTCGTTCTTGATAAGCAACGTTTCCACGGTGTTGTCTAAGCTCAAGGACGGCTGTTATGGCAACGATGGCGCAGCAGCATAGTTTATTCCACGAAGTTCACGAAACCACAGCAAATATGAGTAGCAGCAGCGTGTCGAGTTGTGAATGTCATGAAAAGAGAAAAAGTGAAGAAAGCGGAAAATGTTACAAAATCTGTTGAATGATGACATAGTTGTGGTTAAACTTAGACTAAATTATGTGGTTGCTTTGAATTATATGTTTTGTATGTAAATATGTGAGTATGTGCGTATGCTTTTTAAAAATATCTATATTCTGTTTTCCAGCTTTGAGTATTATTCGAAGCTACATGTCCTCACCTGAAATGCAAACCAACGTGCCATCAAAAAAAAAAAAAATTAAAATTAGTTACTTATTGCTTCCCTACATCATATTATACATACATGTGATATGGTAAAACTTCAAGCTTCCACCTTCAGATATAACTAATATATAATCATTTTATAACCAAAACTCAAATTTCGTTTCAATTTGAGTGTATGATAACCGATATATAATCATTTTATAACCAAAACTCAAATTTCGTTTCAATATGAGTGGTTTCTATTACATCATTTTTCCTTCACCTGTAAACTTATAAAAAGTGGTGTTACGTTATTTTGCATTTCAAGTGCCGATATGCTTAAGCTAAGACTTTGGAATTTCTCCATATTAAAATGTTACCATTATCCAGTATAGCCTTACAGTTATTTTTTTCACATGCAACAATGCAGAAGACTAAGAAGCTTTTAGCACAAATATATGATTTCCTTTTGCACCTCATTTGAGGATTAAGAAATGAAAATATTCTCACTTTGTTGAGTATATTTAGTGACATAAAAGTACAGGGTGAAAAAAATTTTTTATGCTTTTCAAATTTATAGAAACAAATTTCTTAGGTTTAAAACTGGATAAGCTAAATCCTTGCTTTAGCCGTATATTAAACACTAAATATTTCATTGAGGTTTGTTTCCGAATTTGGGTTCAAATTTGATTTTTACTATATGTTATACATACATATATTCTGGAGTTTCAGTTTTAGGTTGTAATTCGTTTCACCTTAAAGTATGAGTTCTTTTGGCTTAAGCCCGTTTTCGCAATACCTGGTTTGTAATCATCTCTCAATTAAGTTCTGGTTAAAAAAAAGGTTATTTACCAAAAAAAGTAGTATTGGTTAAGTTAATCAGTACTTAACTGACAGATGACTGCTAACCAGACATTGAGAAAAGGCCTTTAAAGTTTGTATATAATTGTGTGTATTCGAATTCGAGCTAAACTATAATTTAGTTTAACTTTGTATTTCACTTTGTATTACATTTCGAGTTGAATTTGTGTTGAGCTATCATTGTAATTTGAGTTTTAGATAAAATATTAATTTATTAAGAAAATTTGAAATATTTTGTTTTTAAATTTTTTTTATTAAATATTTAGTTATATCTCATTTGAAATGATGTTAAATATACTCTAAATGCGTTAAATATGAAATATATATTAATTTAACTTTCCTTCTCTTTTCTCTCTTATAAGAAAATTACTTTTTCATGTAATTACCACAACTCCAAGCAGATAAATATTCACATAACATACAAATACATAAATACACATATGTACATATGTATACATATTACAAACGCATAAGCAGTGCGAAAGTACACAATCGCATTAAAGTATTACAAAGTATTACATAATCAGCGGTATAGACTTAGGCTGAAATTGATGTATTCTTGAAACAGAGCGGTAAACAGAAAGTCAAATACTGTACATACATATATTTTTGTACTGTACAATTTACCACACTAGAAGGTAATGTAGGCGGAAAGCAATATAAAAAGATTTGAAATAAAATCTACTCGACATGATAGGCTTATGAGCATAAAAAAATTTAAATAAATCAAAATCAAATAAAAATTAAAATTTATAGCAAAAATTAAGCTTGAAAAGAGTGTGCTACAGAATATTGCAAAAAAAAATATACAAAAAAAGAATGAATAAAGGGGAAAAATATATGAAAATATTAAACAATTAAAACATAATAAAACAAAGAAAATTAAAATAAAAAAAAATATTTAAAAAATTTAAGCTTCAGAAGAGTGTGCTACAGAATATTGCAAAAAAAAAAAAAATATTTCAACAATACAGTTTGCATGTTAAATTAATATGCTTTGAAAGAATGAATAAGGGGGAAAAATTCATTAATTTAAACACTTAAAAATGTTCTGCCGTTAATTTTACATTTTTTAACGCAAATTTTAGTAATTTTAAATTATAAATATAAATAAGAAATACAACTGACCACTTCAAAAAGTTACTCATACGACACGTTGACCATTTTTTTTCTATAAAAAAAAATATTTTCTTTATATTTTTTTTAATTACAAAAGTATTCGATTTATATTTAAACATAAACATTTTTGGAGTTAATACTCATCACACTTGAGTATAAGTGGAACGAAATAGTAATTATGAAAGATCTGCTGAAAAGTTGCTCATATGCCATGTAGAACAATCTATTTATTGGTTTTTATAATGCACTGAGCCCTACATATTAATTTGCCACGAAGTTTAAAAAAAAGTTTGTATTATCTAGTAGGAAACATGGGAGGTACTAAAAGTATATACATATATACTAGTAAATGATCAACGTGACGAACTGCGTCCATTTAACCTTGTCCATTTGTCTGCCTGTAAACACGCGAACTGGTCACCCAGTTTTTGAGATATCGATCTAAAATTTTGCAGACGTTATTTCCCCCCAAGAAGCTATTAATTTGTCGAAATCGCTAATATCGCACTATTATAGCATATAGCTGCCATACAAACTGTACGACCAGAAAAAAGTTCTTGTATGGAAATTTTTTTTATTTCAAAATGTGTATGTACATACAATTCGACGTGCATTATAGTCTAAAAAATGTTATAATCTGCGAACAAATTATTCACTAGCTATAGCTAACATATAAATTTATGGTATTGATCGAAATTAGGGGGTAATCTGTTTTCAAAAATTTTTTTTTTTTGCATTTTCTGTTCTCTTATACCCTTAGAATTCATGTAGAAACCCACTTTACTATTGGAAGGTTTCGAAAAAGGCCCAAAAATAATAATACCGCTCGTCGTTCGGAGCGCTCGGAGTGCCTCACCTCAAACTTTAAACGCACACCTTTTTAAACTGCCGCACATGATTCCGGTCGAACTACTCAACCGATTTGCTTAACGCCTGGCTGTCAAAATTTATGTAAAAAACATGGGGAAAAATTAAAAAAAAAAATACTACCTTACTTTTTTATTTATCAAAATTTTTTCATGATTCTAGTAGGGAGGATAACCATTCACGTACTTTTTAAGAATAAATTGGGTTTTTGAGTTTCGGATGATCTAAACGTGAGAAATCGTGTCCGCTAGTGAAAAAAACGCATCTCATTCGCCCAGCTATTTCTCCGACAGATGTTATCAAAAAATTCCGAAAAAATTTGCTTATACACTCTACGATACACGCCATGATACGTGAAAAAAGTTCTATTGTGGAATAAAAATTTCTATGAAAAAAATGTCAACAAAACAGGCCAGATAACCCTACTGACCCCTTAAGTTATTGTATGAAGACTTTTTATTTGTTAAGTGTTAGAAGAAGTTATCGTTTTTTGTGTTCGATATATGTTTACATCAGATATTATAAGACTTATTAAAATAAACATTCATCAAGTGTAAAAATATATGGAAAGAAATAACTTTCAAATATCTCTGCAAATGTTGCTCATACGCCTCGCAGTACAACGAAGACAACTATATATAAAGCAACTTTTTATCGCCATTTATTGTACTTTTCGTTGAAATTTTAATGAAGAGCTAATTAAAACTTTTCAAAAACGTATTTTAAAAATTAATAATTTTAAAAAATTTAAAATTTTATTTTAATCAAATTGCTAGCAACCTCATCTAGCTAATAAAATATTATCAGCTCCCATTACGCTCGCTGTAAAACAGTAATTATGCACACATTACAAGCTGACTGCACTGCAGCAACCTTGCCCCAGTTCCACTCATATTTAATATCGCATTTTTTTCTGCCTGTGCACTTTCACACCTCAATGACGATAACAAAACGCTGTCAGCGCGGCCGCTTGTCAACATCAATATCGGTTTTCGTTATTGTTTTTGTGCATGCACTGCCGCTAATGTAACCATTTTTTCACTGACTTCATTTCATTAAAACCCATTTCAACCAAGAAAATTTACGCGCTTTACTTCCCGCAACCCTCGCCTGTTTCGCGTGCCACTCAAAGATGGTGCACGGAGGTCGGTCGACCCATTGCATGCCGCATGCCACATTGCACGTGTGATATTGTGTTCGGCTTGTGTGTGTGTGTGTAAAGCTTGTCCCAAATGCAAACCAGCTTATCGCTGAGCTTGCAAAACTCCCAATAGTGTGGCAGCAGGCAAGGCAACAACAAAGCATAGTTCATTTCACCTTCGATAAGCACCTGCTGTTGCCACAAAAGCAGCAGGGAGTCAGGCGTGCAACAACGACCCGTTAGTCAACCGCATTGTTGTTGCTTTTGCAGCTACTTTCAGCGATTTCCTGTCGACGGGCGAGCTTGCCACTTGCCACTGCAAGTTGTCTGCCGTCAGTGACTTGCAACTCCCTGATGCAGGTGAGTAGTTTGCATTGCTCTGCAATTTTTCGAGCTGACGCTGTCCACCCTCACCCCCTTTATCTTCTTCACTGCCTGTCAGCATTATGTCTGCTGCAAGCATAAAGATACCACTCGCAATACGCCAGCAAAGTAATAATTCTTTGGCTTCGTCGTTGTTACCTCACTTATGCGGAATCACACACACACACAGCAAGATATGTGACCCTCATATGTGTGATTACATCAGTTTGCGTTTGCGTATGTGTAAGTGTCGTTTAACCTTCACGGCTCGTTGCACTTTTATTATTGCAACATGTGCATACACATATGTTAGCAACAGTAACAACAACAACTAGCCATCAATCTACTTAAACCCACAAAGGCAGCTCATTCGGGGTTCGCTGAATGTTCATTGCGCTGTCTGTTGGCGCTGCTGCCGTGCGCGTGGCATATCACTTGTCGTTCGGGGCGTATCGGGTGGCGTGGTGCTGCTGCGCGTATTAAGAACCAATTTTAAATCGATTTATGTCGATAAACTGTAACACAGTGTGAGTTAAGCTGCCAGCGTAAGTAAGCAACTTGCTCCGAAAGAAGATAAGCTTTGTGCACTGAGCCACTTGGGTTGCATGTGCTGTGATTTATTTGAATATTTTTATCTTTTATCAAGTTGCCAACTACTCTACCCACCAAGTTCGCCTTTTGTGGCACTATAATGAGCTTTATTCAATAAAATTTACGGTTTTAAAGTTATCGCGATTTTTATTTACAAAGCGGATGGCGTTGCTTAAGGGGAATTGGGCTGAGTGCAGGTGGTTCGTAATGCAATTTCGGTGTCGCGGCTTCTGAAAGCAATGCCAGGTTATTGGCAGGTTATAAGAAGGCAAAATATAATATTGCTACATATTAATTCAATAAATACCATATATGTATGTACATATATGTTATAGTTCTTTAAAATGTATGAAAAATATGGCAAATAATTTCGGAGAGTTATTAATATTGTTAAAATGTTGCCACTCTTCAATAATTAAAAAATTTTGAACAATGTAAGAAAGATAATCCATTCACCTAGTAGGCGTAGTTATTGCAGATTTATTACCAAAATTAAATTTAGTGGAGTTGCCACCTAATTTATTTTTGTACTTTATTTTATTTTTTATGACAAGTAAAATTTTGCATACTTGAACATATGTATAGTGGATGAAAAATTTAAACTTCAATATGTTTCAGCTTAAGTACAAGTTTTAGGGTGTTGCCACTTAACCAAAAATTGTTTATAAATAAATGGTAAGTAAAATTTTAATATAAAATGGCTGAAAATTCTACACAAAATTCTTTAATGTTTAAGATTAAATATTGGTTGGATTGGAGTTGCCACTTTAAAAATTTTTTTTAATTTACCATCTACATATACCATAAGTTGAAAAATTAAGAAGAACTTATGAAACAATTTGATTCTAGGATTAGTTTTAATACAAAATTTAATGAAGTTGCCACCTAAATTTTTTTTAATTTAAACTATCGAACAAGATAAAGCATTAAAAAATGTAATATAATATATAAGTGTGTAATTAATTGAATTTAGTAAATTAAATGTATTCAAAAAATTAAAGTAGTTGCCACCTTAATTAAATTTTAAAAATTTAAACTATCAATAAGTTAAAAAATAAAAACTACTTATGAAAGTATTTGTATTTAGGAGTAGTTTTATTAGAAAGTTGAATGGAGTTGCCACCTTAATTAAATTTTTAAAGTTTAACTTTCAACAAATTGAAAAATTAGGAAGAACTTATGAAATTTGTTGAATTTAGGAAATTAATTGTATATAAAAAATTAAAGAAGTTGCCACCTGTATTAAATTTGAAAAATTTATCAACAAGTTAAAAAATTAAAAAGTACTTGTATTTAGTTGTATTTAGCATTAGTTTTATTGAAAAAAATTTCTTTAATATTTCTGATTTTGCAAAAAAGAATGAAGCTTTTAAAAGCTCGAATTTCGGCATGAGCTGGTTATGGAAGAAAGTTACACACTTCAACATCTCTAATTTAAAATTTTTCTGATGAGATTATAATGTAGATACCACATATTTATAAATGTAGTATGTATAGGTTTCAGATAATAATGGGAAATAGTATTAAAACAAAATGTTCCTTAACATTTTTTTAATAGAAAAATGTATAGAAAATACTCAATAGAGTAGATTTCAATATTTTCACGCATTTTAGAGAATATGCAAGCATAAAATTGGTAAGTGTAATCAAAATATTAATTTTAACTTTGCCAAGTTTTTTTAAAGCTCAACTTATAAACCAGATATGCCTTAATAAACTTCATATACACATGAAATTTGGAAAATATTTAAAAAATATTAAAAAGGACTTTCGCTAGAAACATATTGATTTAATATTTGTAAAAGCTTTAGAATTTCTAATATTTTTGAATTGAATTAAATGCTAAAGCTCTAGTCAACAAATTCGATTTTAACTTAATTCAATTCAAAGCTCAATTCAACGAACGCTCAAGCAGTTAAAAATCAATATTCGGTCTGAATTCATAAATACCACTCTTTTACTTCTAAATCAATTAAGCTTGCTACAAAGCACATACCACAGATTAAATATATCGCTTATACACACTTTTACATACGAACACCCACAAATAAAATTAAAAATTTCGTCTAGCTGTAACTAAATTTTGCATTTTTAAAATCCATTTAAATTTCGGTTTTCATTCACCAACTGCGGCAGGAATAAATTTTATGCAGGCCTCAAACGGCTTTTGTGGCAAAAATACACTGGCATTTTTATAATTTTTGTTTTTGTCAAGTTTTATGTTCTCTTGTTTTGCGGCAGTCTCTTAAGTACTGGCTTACTTAAGTGGTTTATGCGCACGAGTCAATATCTTCGGAGATTTTATTATTGTTTTGGGATTTGTGTGCTGCTGGCATATATGACAATGTACTTTATTACGGGCATGAGTAAAGCAATTTTATTGATAAGAGTGTGAACAAGTGAAATTTAAAAGCTGAAGCAATAAAAATATGGATTTTGTATGTAGAAAAAATTATGTGGTAAAGCGTGTGTTAAAGAATTATCTTCTTTAGAAAGAGTGAACAGTGTAGTAACTGATTAAAAAAAAGAAGAAAAAAGCTTTGTTTGGAATCAGCAAAAATTTATGAACCCCTACTCTTTATACAAATAACCAATTAACCAGTACTAGACAATATTTACGCCAGCCATTAAACCGAAACTTTGTGGCTTTACAAAGTTGCCGCCGAAAGCTTTCACCCGCAATACTTATAAGTCAACTTTCTCAACGACGACTTTTGTTCTCCTTTATTCATATCCAACACAATTTATAAGAAAAGGTGTGTGTTTAGGAGTAGGCGCAAAATGGGCACAGTTATGCCTGAAAATTAATGCTACCAGACACTTAATACACTTGACGTTAATGACAGCCATAATGAGCACGGTAATGAGCGAGGCTGTATCGCTGATGGGTAAATTTGATTTTGACCGGCTCAACACCACCGGCGACGATGGGTGGTCGCGCGCACACGTAACGCAAAAGCGTTGAATCGGAAAAAAGCAAATATTGGGGTACGGTGGATAAAGAATAAATATTTAACAAAACGCTTATATATACACGCGTGTAAGTATGTGTTTATTTAGGATCATATCTGTACTAAATATATACTGTATTTTTTGTACATAAAAAAGTTTCGAATAAATAAAAAAAGTTCGAATAAATAAAAAGTTAAACTCTGTTTATGTATATTTATATACACATGCCCATATAACTCTCAACACAGTGACGCACATTTAATCAGAGTAACGCTTAAAAAATCAAAACACAATATTAGGAAAAAACGAGTTTATAAATAAAATGGCTTCTGAAAGTGTAGCACACTTTCAGGTAGTCAGCAAATATTGTTGGAAATATAAATATAACACGCCAAAGGCATATTAGTGGCGCCACCTCTTGTGTACTATTTGTAGGCACTCACCAGATTTATGAAGTACTAAACTTCATTTACATACATCACGCATTTGGGAAATCCCCCATCCACCAGAAGTGTTCAGAAAGCTCAACAAATTGCAGTCAAGGCTTTAATCAGTTAGCGTGACAATAATATTTACGCTATATATTAAACGCAAATTATGGAAATGAGTGGCTGAATGAATAAATAATTAAAAAAAACTTGTTTGAATAATTTCTACTATAATTTCTATTTTTTAACCAAAAGTGCTTAGAATAGCACATAGTCGATAATTTAGAAACCCAAAAAGCCTTCTTGGAGCTACTTGAAGCTTGTTTGCTTTCAAAAATTATAGATCTTGTCTTTTTCTGAGCACTTTTGGGCTTCAAGTAGGCTATTGTAAAAATCGTTTATAGGTATGGCTTGGAGACTAAGAAATTATGGATTCCGATGCAGAATGGATAATAAAAGCCTTTATTGTAAGGTTCGTGACTTTGATGAAATTTGCCAAATTGTAGGCAACAGCTAAAAATATAATCTTGCCTACACTTAAAATGAGCTTAGAAGAACTTGTTATAGCTGGATTGGAATAATTTCAATTTCAATAGACAATAATAAAACGTTGCCTACATATAGGGTTTAGTTCCGCAGTGAGTGTTTATGAAAACAAAAGGATAACATATAATAATTAAATTTATATTTTAAATTTTATAGAAAAAAAGTTTCGAAATTCAGCAAGTTTTGAAAATCATTACAGAACATTATGGAAAAAGTTTCGAAATTCAATAAGTTTTCGAAAATCTGTACAGAACATTTATTTTAAGGAAAGATGGTTTCGAAATTCAATAAGTTTTCGAAAATCCTTACAGAACGTTTTGGAAAAAGTTTCGAAAATAAAAAGTTTTCGAAAATCTTTACAGAACATTTATTTTAAGGAAAGAGAGTTTCGAAAACATTACAGAACCTTTTCGAAACTGTTTTTTCCTAAATTAAAATATACACTTATTTACTAAATATACGATCCTTCTGTCCAACTAATTTTCGTTAAAAGAAGTAAACTTCATACATTGAACCTCGCATTCAGCTCCCAAGCTTTCGTCACTCACATATATCAAACTCAATTTTCATTCGAAAATAAGCAAATTGTAGCATTTTTGTTCTCATCTCACATGCTTTTTCTAGAATTTACTTTACTAAAATCTGCTTGAACTACAAACACTTCCGTATGGCGGCAGCTTTCAACGGCTTCTATACACATACATATACACATATATGCAGGTGGCGCTGCGTGTTTTCCCTTTAATTATTTTAGCTGATTATTTTCACCACCATATTGCGGCTGCAGCTGTTGCCATCGCCACTAAGCTGGTTGCAATTGCAGTCGCACGCGTGTGCTACGTTGCCGCGGTGTTGGCCATTTGCTGTCGGCACCGCTGACGTTGGTTTGTTCAGCTCACCGATTTTGACGCCATCCATGCGTTGGCAAATGCATTTGTATGCAGCAGCAGCAGCAATTGTTGTGATGCGTATTGCCGCCTGGCGTTGTATAACAGCTGATATTCATACAGCTGGAGTAATTGTGGCACGTACTGCAATAAATTTGGTGCGCCTTTTTTCTGCCAACGAAAGAATTAGAATTTCTTTCCAGTGCATTAGAAGCGTATATTTTCCTACGTTGGCTATATACTTATGTGTATGGTTTTTGTTATTGACAGCGTGCTCTGACGCATTTTGTTGCACAGCAGGCTCGTATTTTAGAAAAGACTGGGCGCAGTTTTATTTTAGCGGCCAATGTTTACTCGCACTCAGGGCAACGCGTCGGGCTGAGCGAGCGTCTGCTGTTTGTATAATGTGGTCATTCTCATTTTAGCCACTCCGCCGCCCATTGTGCTCCAGCGGCTCAAGCAGGTCTAGCTGTTTGCCTAGCGGTAATAATGATGCTTTTCAACTGTTTCTGCTTTTATTTTTGCTTTGCTGTTGTTTTATTGGCGGCGTCACTCCATGGTTTCTGCCTTTACTTTATTTAGTCACTATTCGTTTGTATATAGTTGGTAGTGTAGGTGTGCTTTCTCCTATTGTTTATCAGGTCTTACGCGTGCTGATTTTATTTGTTTTCTTAGCCACTTTATGTATTTTTGTATTGTCTTGCCTAGTCGCTTGTTATACCTCCCATGAAATGATATTGTATCGTAAATCGAGAGTTTTGAAAATATGTACTTATATGTATACTATATACTTATGTTTGTATATACTATAGTATGTATATATGACTTGGTTGTCTAAGTTTATTTCTGTACCGGTTTACAAGACTGGAAACTATGCTATAGCTTTAGAGATAACTGTTTCAAAATCAATAATCTGAACGCAGTAAAGTTACGTCCACAAATCATTGTTCAAAGGTAAATATTAAAGAGTGGTGAATCGAACAGTCAACTCGCATAAATCAAAAAGTGAAAAAAGGCGGTTATAAAGGGTGATCCATTTCGAGGCTATTGCAAAACGTATCTTTACTTGGATCAGCAGTTACTACTTCATAGTATAGGGCATAATTTTGGTGTCACTTCCTCATGTTAAGAGAGTAAAGCTCGAACTTAGCGAGCAAGAAAGTGGCAAATCGAAATTGTATAAATTAATCCAACTGTGCTTTTATATCAATACAAATGAACACAGTGGTTATGGAAAAAATCAAAATATTTATGCAAAGTTTCAATCGATTTTTGAGTTTATATTTACACAGCTGCGAGGGATTTTATCATAATTTTGTAAACACCTCCAATTTAGTATAAATGAAGATATCAGTGTATGTATTTATTTATCTTGCTAAATTTTTTTCTAGCAATTTTAGTTGCTATTTAATATAAGGAAAGAAAATCATCAAATTATGGGAAAAGAAACAGATATAAGGCTAAGACACTACAACTAAGTGCAAAGTACAACACAACTTAGGTCAATTTAATATAAATTATCCAGTATGCACCAATATGAAGCAGTAGTTACAAACTTGCTTACTTAAGTAACATAACTAAGAGCTTCGCTATGCAGTATTTGTCTGCGCCTCGTCGTGCCACACAGTGCGCAAAGCTTTATAATTTTTTTTTATAATTTAATTACCATTTCGCACATCGTTTGCTTTCTACACTTTTTGCGTTACTTAAAGAGAAAGCTACGCGGATTTTTGTATAAATAAAAAAATCTAAATTTAACGTAATGCAGATGGACAAGCAGTGATTCGCTAAATTCCATTAAAGCAAAAAACGAAGAAATCAAGTGTGATCACAGACACTGGTGTTTTTTTATTATTACTTTAAAATCTTCTAATAAAATGTTTGTGGTTAACAGCTGCGTCGTGTCTATTAGCACTAGTGGCATACTCATCGTAGCAATTTTTTAATTAGTTATATTTTTATACTCTTGCAACATGTTGCTACAGAGTATTATAGTTTGGTTCACGTTAAGTACTTTATAGACTTTTGACAGAAAATATTGGCCAATGTGTGAGATATACAAGTATAATTGAAAAAATTGAAAAGAGAGAATCTTTTCTTGATAATATAATGTATATCTGTGTGTCAAAATTGGTTGAATCGGGTGAATACTTTTTTTATCTCCCATATACTTAATATAAAGACTTTCGAACGTCCGGTGACTTTCTACCGTATATATCGGACAATAGTATGTGAGTTATCTCAATGAAAATGAGAGAGCCTATTTTACTAATAACAATGTATCCTTCCGCCTAAAATAGATAAAAGTGGATAAAAACTTGACAAAGCCCCCATATAACTAATATCATGAGTTTTGAACATTAGTGTGATTAGTCTGACTTTACTCAACATGGTTGGTGATAGTATGTGAGGTACCTTAATGAACCTCAGGGAACATTTAATTTGTAGTTTTAATTCTTGCATGATGCAAGAGCATTAAATGTTCGGTTTCACCCAAACTTAGCCCTACCTTAATTGTTTTCAATTTATTTGTGATTTCTACAGCTATGTGTATAACGACATAGTATGGGAAAATCGAAAATTAAATAAACACTCGTAAATGTTTATATTTATAAATCGATGCTTAAAATAGACACGCGTGTTAAAGAAAGCAATATTAATTTTGCTGTAATTGAACGTATTGCTCGGGTGAGTGGGCATGATTTGGTTTTTGTGTTGTTAGAAGGTATACATACATATACATATGAAAATTGAAAGCAAAATATAGCATAATGTAACTTAACATAGCATATCATAGCATAACATAACACAACATAACTTTTAAATTTAAAATAAAATAAACTAAAACGACGAAAAATAATATAACATAACACAACATAGCATAACATAATGTAACACAACATAGCGCAAAAAAAATTAAAATAATTTAAATGACTAAACTTAATATAACATAACATACTATAGTATTGCATAACATAACACAGCATAACTTTTTAATTTCAAATAAAAAAGCTAAAATAACGAAAAATAATTTAACATAATACAACATAGCATAACATACAGTAACACAACATAGCGCAAAAAAGATTTTAAGATAATTTAAATAACTAAACTAAATATAACATAATATAACGCAACTTAACGTAACATAATATAACATAGCATATCAAAAAATAACATAACATAACTTAACGCAGCATAACTTTTTAAAACAAATTGAAATAACAAAACAAAATATAGCATAACATAACGGAATAAAATTATTTTGAACTAGTTCAGTTTATTGTTAACTGAGTGCTAATATCTGAAAACTATCACCGATAAATGTTTCTATATCCATACAATTCATTTAATGAACATTTACAGTAGAATGCTGCGCTTGGCAAGCAATCTAATTCAAATTATTTACATATTACTGAATAATTGTGCAATAAATGGCATTTAAAGCAGCATAACTTGTATATGTAATAGTGTATAATGCACATATGTATGTATGTGCTATGGTAACGCCTGTACGCGCAGCAGTGTTTCGCCAAAACATGATTGACAGCCAATTGAAAGAGGAAAAGTATAAATAAATTGCCATATGGAATTCTTAGAAAATATGAAATATTATATATAATAATAAATTTGAAAAATAACGTATTTTTTGTTTTTGGTATTTTTTACTTACAGAGAATGTGTTAAATTTAGACTACACATTTTTGAGCTAATAAAAAATGTTTTGTTATAAAAATAATCAGGGTCGAAAAGTGGCATTTTTGCAAAACGAAAAAAAAGTCAATTAATTAAGTTGATCGAAATAAGAAAGCGCTTACCTAATTTTGTGCTATATTTGTAAATGCTTATTAGGATGGAACGAGCAGAAGTATACCAATTTTTTTAAGTATACCAAATGAAACATGCTCTTTCTGCTATTAAATAAAATTACAAAAATTGTAAACTATATATTTTTTATTAAAAAAAAAATCTTTTTAAATTAAATTTTGTCTGTTGTTCTACGTCTATTTATTAGCAAGAATAATAGAAAATATAGAGTATTGTGAAGAAATGAATATACAGAAAAAATATAATTTTTCTAAAATATTATATTACGAAAATTTATTTATAGAATTTTAATATTAAATTCTTGTAAAAGACAAGAAATTAAAAATTTATATTTTTTTTAAATCTTATATTAAGAAAAGTTGTTTACAGAGTTTTAATGTTAAAATTAAAAAAAAAATCTTTTTAAATTTTAAATTTAATTTTTTTTTAATTTACATTTTTTTTAATTTAAAATTTTTTAATAATATTAAAATTTTTTTTAATATAATATTTTAGAAAAACTATAGATTTTTCATTCCTTGTCTTTTACAATAATTAAAAATTGTAATACACGACCCACCTTAATAAAAAGTTTGCGCTTGTGAGTATAATTTTAATGGCATATGAAAGTCATCATTAAAATATGTGTGTTTAGAAATACATACATATGTATGTGTACGCCAGTTTGCTGTTTTCTGTCATATTGCGACTAACCCAATTTTTAATGTATTTTATAGTGAAGAGATTTTAATTATCGAATATTAAATGTTAATAAAGAAAGCAAAAAAGTATTAAAAAATCGAGATAAGCCATTTCTAAGCCTTAAAATCCAACCGCGGCTCACTCCTCCTTTTACCCGACAGTAAATTAGTTTTCTTTTATTTTTTGCTATTTTCTCTTCCGTTCGCAAGGGGTTTAAAGCTACTATGAATTCTTTCAATTTTCAGTATTTCCAAAGGCTTCTACATTGGTATAATATTTAATCAAGCTTTTAATCAGCCTTCAGGCGACTATCAATCGTTTCATGTCAATCAACTAATTAATCTTAGCACGTACTATAAAATATTTCCTCCATTTGTGGAGCAACAAATGACTATTTGTAGTTGCAAGCGCAAAATCACACACATACACACAAATGCAAACATACATACATACGTCCATACATATTGTATAAATACAGTTCATACTATTAAATTAGTGTTATATACTTAGTAATCTCTAATGTGTGCACGTAATTCTCCTTTTACTCATCGCTTTTAATTTTTAATCATTTTATCCTTTAATTAAGCTTATGTCACGTACAAGCAGTTTACGAAGAAATCACATACACGTAATCGTATCGTATCTTATATAAATAATTTCCGTTAGAAGTGTTAAGAGTTTTCTACATAGCAATGATAATTACAGTAATTACTTTATATGAGGTGTTATCTTTCAAGTGTAAAATGAGTTTTTTTTTATAATTTTCTGCACAGACAGATAGATATTATAACTACGTATACGTATATGTCAATAGTTACGTGTACGCAACTAGACATACGCAGTTCCAACAGGAAAATATAAAATATTCGAAAAAAAACATTTGCTTGTTCAATTTTTCTTTTTGAAAGTTAACTTTTATGGTAGGCTGAAAGCACTTGCTATCATATGACGTGACAACATGTGACATCATTTGATATTTTAACAAGTATTTAGCGGCGTTGTCGCCGTATATCATGCTTGATCTTATTATAAGTTATACATTTTACTTATTTAGGGTAGAAAAATCATTAGATGATGTGTTTGATGTTTAGTTATGAAACTATCTTGTGATATGATCGCTTTGTATATGTTAATGTAATTATGCATAATTTTATGATATAATACGAAAAATTTTATCATTATGTAAATATTTCAACTACATATATCTTAAAAAAGATTGCTTGCAGCAAAATATTGCACATGGTTTGGTATTTCAATTGATCTGATATCAAACGAAACATTTGTAAGATTACGAGTATCGAGTGATAGAAAAAGGCATATATGTCTAACGAATATTTAAGCCAAGAGAAGAGAGCACTGTAAAAGTTATTTGGTTTCTTTTACGATATGATGTGATTACTTACCACATGATCATATCACTAAGGTCATGTGGACCAAAATACTATAATATTTTGAAAAGAGTTTTTTTTAATAGAAAATATGATTTTTATCACGCATAAATTATTTGTTTTCTTTTACGATATGATGTGATTATCATATGATTAAGATCATGTGATACAAAAGACTATAATTTTTCCCAAAGAGATTTTTTTAGTAGAAAAATGTGATTTTATTATGCAGAAGTTTTTTCTTTTCTTTTACGATATGATATGATTACTTATCACATGATCATATGAATAAAATCATACGACCCAAAATATAATATTTTCTAAATAGAATTTTTAATAAAAAAATATGATTTTATTATGCAGTAGTTATTTGTTGTCTTTTACGAAATGATGTGATTATTTATCACATGATCATATGATCAAGATCATGTGACCCAAAAGACTATAACATTATCCAATTGGAAACTATGTTTCAATTTTGTTACTTATGATTTTTTATGACCTGTTTTTGTAAGAGGGTAGGCGTATGATGTGACATCACTGATATGATGTTGATGTGATTTTCTTATTAATAATCTATTCATTTTAATTACACATTTTTCATTGCAACGCCATATAGTTGGATGCAACATATCACTTTATAAAATCGACTTTTTGCACTGTTTTAATAAATAAGCTCTGGGATATAACAAGCTATGATATCAGATGATACATTGACGTTTTTCTTAATTCTTATAACAGTAGTTTCTTTACAGTTATTGTTGGTTATTTTTTTATGAAAATACGAGCAACAATTATAGATTTATTGCTTTGAATTTTACGATTTTTTATGCTGCCGCATCAGCTGAATATATTTCAAGATTTTTCGTGACATCATGTGATGTAGTTGATTGAAAGTAATATGACTTTTGACTTGATTGTTGAAAGTGATATGTGAAGTTCTCTTATTATGTAGAATATTTTATTAATTTTGAATTATAAAATTTATCGCATGATATTTTTTATATTTACTACGACATCATATGATGCAATTAATTGTCGATATTGCAAAAATAAAGTTGCATGAAGCAATTAATCGTCGATACTGCAAAACTAAAGCTGTGATATTAAGAACTAACGCATTTTCAAAATATTGTTAGACTTTTTTTTGCATATTTTTTATCGCATCATATTTGTGTGATACCGAATGCTACTAAACACTACTAGTGCCATCACAAATGATATTAATTTTGCTTGAAAATAGACCAAAAATAACTAGTAGATGGTTTGCTGCATATAACTTGCCAAAAATATATCTGAATATGCGCCAAAACGCAAGTGTGCAAACAAATAAAAGAACAAATATATTTTATAGCAAATTTAAAATTCATTTATAAATCGCCATGACATTAAAAAACACTAAACACTCACTTAGCTGTCTCATAAATTAATCACATATGTTTTGTTTTGGATAAAGACATTTATTGCACTCACTTAGAAAAGTCTAATTAATTTTAACAACTATGAAAATGAAAAATTAATTTATGCCGCTTTTAAATTTAGAACGCTGTATCAACTAAAAATACAATTATTTACGCACACAGAGTATTAATAGCTTGGATTTTAATAAAATGTGCACGCAAAATATATTTTAGTGTAAAAATTAGAAATAGTAAAAAGCAAAGACGTATGCGTTCTTCAAGGCTTCAACATGTTGCACAAACAATCACTAAATATATTTATAAACAAAAATGTTTATAAATAAGCACTTGATGTAGTGTTGGGTGTGACGTTTACGCCCACATGTTATTACTAGCGCTATCTACAAGAATATAGAAATTTCTTTGCTAAACTACTTTTCGCTTAAATTAAGACTAGCCTCCACCCCCTATCTACACGCTGCTGTGACGCTTTAATTGCTGGCATTTTGCGTTGTCAGACATTGAGGTCAAAGCATTTTTTATACCGAAAGCTGAAGTATCAAGTTTTTATTTAAGTTTTTGCTATACAAATATGCTGCTAACTAATCCCCACGCTGCCGTAATGCTTTCCTGAAGTTGCCAATAAGTAATTGTGCACATTAATAATTTACAATGAAAGTTGTGAGCAAAATGTAAGTGAAAAGGCAACTTGACTTGTTCTATTGTGAGCAAGGCGAAGGAGCTGGCTTATTAAGGGTACTCGTGATTTATTTTGAATTTAATATATTTACAAGTACCATTACTATAGTAAAATTTAATTTTGATTTGAATGGCGAATAAATTTTGAACACATATTTTTAGAAAAATTTATTTTATATTTTCAGCGTATGAGCTTTTTTTACAGACATTTCTTCGTCATTATATCCAACTGATAATTGCTTTAATGACCCCAAGGAATTGCAATACCTTCTCTGTATAAGGCACATATGTATGTGCAAATATAGATAAGTATGTTATACATAACGGACCAAAAAGAAGTGTAATGACAATATTCACCGGAAATAATTGTGTTAGTTAGAAGCTTTGTTTTTTTTTATTGAGGGTAGGAAATGACTTGGAATCGTAGATGGGAAATCGGCTTACCTATAATGTTAAGAGGATTTTAATAATGCGATTTACTTAATTGTGATCACGAAAAAAATTATATATTGAATATTTATATGCTGTTGGAGAGCCTCTGAAGAAAACTCCCGCCTTTAATACAGATTCAACGGCAGATACTTGTAAGTAATTCTGGTTTAAGGAAGAGAAGAAGAGTTCTAGTTTAAGTGCATAAAAATCAAATTTAAGTATAATTAAGGGAGTTATATTAAAATTAAAGCATAGAAAAAGAAATAAGAAGGACCCATTGAGTAAATGTTGACGAATCACAATTTTGAAGAAAAAATGTTGCACATACGCCGTGGTATGCAGTGCTCTACGCACGTTGCATTAAAATTTTAGTATATTTTTGTTAGGGAATAGCATTTAATAAGGTAAGCAATGACATGCATCGACATAAAATAGTACAAGAAAATTATTCTGAGTCAAAAATGTATAATTTTTTGGTGAAAAATTTGTGTCTTAAAAAATCACATGTAACTTTAAAGTTATGAATCGCAAAGGAAACTCTTTAAAGTTTGATTTTAAACAACAATTAACACTTTTGAAGTAAAATATAATTGCAAGAATGTGTTTGAGCGAGTTTTGATAACAAAAGTTTTATTTTTGAAAAGGACAATACGGAAGAATATATATTAGGGGACGAATTTCAATTGATATAAGAAGAAAAATAAATTGTAAAATATATTTTTTATAAACAAAATAAAAAACTAAAATTTTCGAAATTTTCTGCATAAAAAGTACTATTTACGTATTTTTTGGATTCATATAAACTATTCATGTTTTAACATTTATACCTCAAAATTTATAAAACCAATACAATCTTTAAAAAAAATGTAGATTCGACAACTTCGCTAATTTTAGGAATTTTTATAAATAAAATTTTTTTGAAAATTTGTTATTTTGAGTACACAGTAATAATATTTATTGAGAAAAAAAAATTCAAAGCAATTACAGTCAAGTAGTAACTTGAACCAGTGAAATAATTATTAATACAGCACGCGTTATTAATTAAAAGCAACAAAGTGACCGACTAAATGTATATTTGACATTACAACAACCTAACTACAACTTTCATAAAATTTTCCAAGCCCAGCACCCCAACCTCAACAGTCTGGCAAGTGTCAGCATTCCATCAAAGCCAATTTTGGACACCGTTAAATGGGAAGCAATAAACGTAAATGAGTTTCACGCAAAGCAAATGCCAAAAATCCATCAAAAACTTGCAAACTAAATGCGTAAAACGAAGTAAATATTAAACCAAAAAGTTGAGTTTGGGAAAGTGAGCAAGCCACTTGTGCAGCAGTTGGCACAAAACACACACAGAATCTGTGCGCGCATAATTGCACGCAAAGCGAAAGTGTCACCACAACAATTACACTCACACTTATATGCACACACATAGTAAAGGCGTAAAGGCATATTTATGTATGGCGTCTAGGCGAAACCGCTATTTACGAAAAGTTAAGCACTAGCAAAGTACCGAACAATCAGCAGCGAGCAATGTACGGCAGCGACCTTGACCAATAATGCGAATTGCATGTAGTAATGTCAGCGCTTGACAGCAGCAACAACAAAACAACAACAAAAGCAAAAAAGAGAGCAAAAGCTGTTAGAATTTCACGGGTTCTTTGAGTTTTTTTCGCTTTGCGCCTATTGTTGTGGTACAGGCTTGTGAGCATTGAGCAACAGCGCAGTGCGGGTGTTTATGTTGTGGTTTCTTGTTGCTTTTATTGCTTTTTTTGCACACTTGGCGCACGAAATTCGCCAAATACTTTCACTTCTGTACTGCGGTGCTCACTTTTGCTCTTTTTTTTATTTGTTTTGGCGTGCTCCCGGTGACTGTGACTAAGAAAGCGCTTGTAGTTTTTGTAGTTTTGGCCCAACACTTGTTCGGCTAAAGTGTCAGTAAACTCAATGCGCTAAGGACCTTCTAAAATTTCGCGATTTACAAACGACTGTTTACATTCAATTGCGATTATGTGATTTTCGGGTTCAATGCTCACCATTATATTTAATTAAGTGGCTATTATTTGCTGGGTTTGATGGGGCCAAACTAGTGCCAGACTGACCCAAATTCACATGCACTGATCAAGGTTGCCACATATCAATTTATGCAATCGTTTCGCCATTAACAAGTGGTGGCGGCAAATATGCCTTTGTACTTCTCGCTGATTGTATATTATATACTATATATATATTGTATGTATGTATTTATATATGTTGTATATGTATTTATTTACTGAATTCTATACTTGTAAGCACCTGCGAAAGCGTAGCGCCAGAACATTAAAATCAAATGCGCAGACGACCTTCACTCAGCACCACCGGCCCATTTCGCCTTGACGCCTGTGTATTTTCGATTTCGCAAAAATATTGTCGATTAAACACGTTCGCAAATGTTTTTCACATAAAATTTATTATAAATGCGGTTGTCAGAAAATTTTATGTATTTTTCGTTTATGGAGCAATATGCACGTAAGCGAATAGAAGTGGGACAATGCAATAAATTTGAAGTTCAATTTTAAGGACGGGCAGCTAAAGCGCTTAAAAGACTTGAAAGCATGTAGTGAAGCAATATTTTTATACAAACGAAGAATCAAAAATGAAAAAGGGAAAAAATTAAAGAAAAAACAAAAATAAAAAAATAAACAAAAATGAAAAAAAATCCAGAAATGAGTATAAAAACCAAACAAGTATATCCCAAAAATACCAAAAAAAAAAAAAGAAATTAATAAAAAGCACAACAAAATATGTGTGTCACTCTGTTATAATAAATTGCGGATGCATAAGTAATGCCGTTACAAATAAATTATTTATTTACATTTAAATTGGCTGTTTAATATTCAGGCCAAGTGACGTGCACACACCCACGTGTCCAAGCAACGGCGATTACGCTGCTGCTACTGCAAGAGCGGCCAGCGGAAAACAGCGAAAAATCCACAAAAATTACAAAAAAAAAGAATAACAACAACAAAGTGACCAGTGAAAGCCGCTGCGTTAATAATTTCGGCGTTCTCCCCAAAAATTCATATTTCCCAATTTTCGTTTTCGTTTTCATTTTCATGTTCATTTTCGTTTTCATTATTTACTGTTTTGCTCACCGACTTGCGGTTGGCCAAAGGCCAGCAAATAAGAAGCCAAAATTTCCCATGTCAGGCGTGCCCTTGGCCATCTTAATATGGTTAAAATATTGTTGCTGTAGCCACTACTGGTTTTTGGTGTTGCTGCTGTTGTTAGTGTGCTTTTGTTGTCAATTTATGCTGTCCTACCTCAACAGCGGCCGCACTGTGCCGTCCTGCCACCAAATTGGGGCATAAACAAGCAAGAAAATGCGTAATTTAAATAATTTTCGCATTAAAAATCAAATTAATGCGCTTACTGCATGAACTGGAGCACGCGCACACATACAGATAAACACTTAGTGTTGGTTAGTGTGCGTGTGTTTGTCATGCCGATGTTTCGGCAGTGTTTACACAACGTATTTTGTCACTTCATTTGTTGGGCAAACTGAAGTGTCTGAGCAGCAAGCAAAGGAGTCGCAGATATGTGAGTGCGTGAACGTACAGTATATTGGCAAAAACTTGGAAACAATAAAATTTTTAAATGTTTTTTTTTTTAATTTTTAACTATATTGGAAAATGTTTCAAATGCTATGGAAGAGAAAATTTTTGGGAGTCCCAAGGATACACATATTTTAAAAATATTTACAAAACAAGAAAAGTTTTAACTTCGAAAGCACGTACGCTATAATACTCTCTACAGGTGCATTTCTTATAGCAAAAAAGATATGAAAAGATCTATAGCTTGATTTAGATCCGTCCGTTTGTATGATAGCTATGCGCTATAGTAGTCCGATTCCAACAATATGTTCAGATATTATAGGTTTGCTTTGAATAACAATCCATGCCAAATTTTGTAAAGGTATCTAATCAAATAAAAAAGATTTCCAAGCAAGGACTCTACTTTGATTGCTCAGCTTGTATGGCAGCTATATGTTATAGTGTTCCGATCTGAACAATTTGTTCATATATTATAGCGTTGCCTTTGGTAATATTATGAGTCAAATTTACTTTACATGTCTTAACAAATATAAAAGTTTTCCGTACGTGGACTTGACTTTGATCGGCCAGTTTGTATGGCAGCTATATGTTAAAGTAATCCGATCTGAACAATTTCCTCAGAGATTACACCAGTGTCTTTTCCAATAACCCGTGCCAAGTTTCATAAAGATATCTTGACAAATAAAAAAGTTTCCCATACAGGAACTTGATTTGGATCGGCTCGTTTGTATGGCAGCCCTATGCTTTAGAGGTCCGATATCAGCGATTACGATATATAAGCAGCATTTTGCAGAGAAAAGGACGTGTGCAAAATTTCAGTTTGATATCTCGAAAGCTAAGGGACTAGTTCGTGTAGTAACCAGTTATATTTAAGATATCATATTAGTTAGTTATAAGGTAGCTTTCAACTAGGCCGATTAACTGTCAGCAACTAACATTCAACCTAACATTTATTGAACAAAAAACAATTTTCGCTCTTAATAGAATTACTAGGACAATAGCAACACCAAAAAAGCCCCAGCTAAGTACTCACATCGTAAGCAAACAGAGCAAAGCGTCGTCGCTTTTTGCATAGTAAGTAACTCTGGGAAATTACAATTCCCGTTAACAAAAGTCAGAAAGCTGAGTGCTGCATACGCATACACAAAAGAATGTGGCTGGTACAAGTGTTTGTGTGGAAGTCTTTATTTTTTCCTAAAGTCTGTTATGCACACAAAGGACACTCAACTGTGGCCATTCGGCCGTATGAAATTGCCGTTTTTTGTTTGTCTTCGCTTATGGTGCATGTGTGTGGGTAAATGCTGGTATGTTTGGTGTTGATTGGCGCGTTTGGCCGCAAAGCGAGTGAATACCTGTGGCTGATTCTTTATTAAAATTTTGCTTATAGTTACTCGGCTTTTCGTTAGGGTCAGCTTGTGGTTCTTTAATTTGGTTCAATATGTTTTTTTCTAGAGTAACATAACGGCTTCATGTGTTTTTAATAAAGATGTGTGCAAACGCTTTATTTAAAAATAAATTTATATAGTATAAAGGGAGCTTATAAGGGTATATACTAATGGATCGTCAGACCTTACGTTGTATCGAGTATCGAGCTTGTGGTAGTTACTTTGATGTTGTCCAACAAATGGAGTGGACGACAAGTTTTGAACCGACTTTGTGTAGCCAGCATCAAGGAGAGATTTTTCAAGGCAATAATATATGGTATAAGGAGTTGGGTAATTGCTTGTTCAGTGTACGCTTTAATTTTCGATATTGGTTAGAACGAGTACTGCGTCAAGGTTATACAATGGTTTTTCTTGACTATAGCTTATACAAAATATTAAATTCATCAGCTTTTAGTTATGTTTCAGAAAAATACTCGTAATCAAAATATAAAAGTGAAAAGGAAGGTGACTTTGCTAAACCTTAGTAAGTCTGAGAACCAGTCTTATTATATAACTGTATCCTTGACTATAGTTTGTACAAAATATTCAATTCATCAGTATTTAGTTGTGTTTCAGAAAAATACTTTTATTCAAAATATAAAGGCGAAAAGGTGGGTGTCTTTGCTTAATCTTAGTAAGTATGAGAACCCGTCTTAATGAATTGGCTGTTATGTACATATGTTCATATAACGACAGAAAAGTTGTTGGCCTAATATTACAATACAAAATAATAAATTCATCAGTATTTAGTTATGTTCCAGAAAAATACTCTTATTCAAAATGTAAAGGTGAAAAGGTAGGTGACTTTGCTAAACCTTAGTAAGTCTGAGGACCAGTCATACTTTATAATGCATTGGGGGCTATGTTCATAGAACGACAGAATAGTTGTTAAGCAAATATTAGATGCATACTTGGAAAAATAAATATGCATTCAAAAAAGTAAATAAAATATATTTTTTCGATATTTTTTAAATATTTTCAAATTAAAAAAATAGATTAATAAAAAAAAATTAAGCTATGCAATTAGGTGATGAATTTATGCAACCTTTTACTCAAGAATTCTTCAAACAAAATTTGAACATGCCAACCCGTAAACAATAAGTTACAGTTCTCCTCAAACTTGATATATTACACCAATTATTCTCTAATTTATTTCCTTATTGCTGTTAAACTGAAATGCAAAATACTCGCAAATTCAGCAAAGCTGTGAAATAAAATGCAGACCATCAGTTCGCACTCACACGTTTTTCCTTTACAATTACGTGAATTATGGGAGAGATTTTTGGAAATACAAGTATGTGTGCTAACAACTGCAGGCTTGTAAACTTTTCAAATGCAGCAACAATTTCGATTTGTTTACAATAATTCTGAAGGTTGTTGTCCGTAGCAATAAACATTGCCGACTGAATTGCAGAATGCTGATGTGTTGTTGTCTGCTGCACATTTGGCGCTCCGCAATGTAAATACGACATTTGATTACATGTAACTCTTGGGGAGGAAATAGTGGCAATGTAAACATGCAATTTGCTGTTGTAACTACTAAGAATTCCAAAATAGCACGAAAATTTAAATTTAAATTTAACCAAATATGTAAATGTGGGATTTTACTAAAATTGGCAATGGGAAAATTAGGCATGTGATTAGTATGTAGGTTATGTGAATTAGAAATAAGTAGTTTTGGGTATTTTTGGCTAGCATCTTTTTTCAAAATATCTCAGTTGTTTACCTAAAGTCTATTTAATAAACATATAACCAATACATTCGATAAATGCCAGATAAAATGCCATAGCAGAAATACTTTTACAAGCGGCGTTGAACTAAATATATGATTGATTTAAGAAATGTATTGATTTTTGAGTTAAAATAGTTAGAAATTAGCGTTTTTTATAATTACTATATTAATAGGCGAAAATATTTTGCTTTGCCTCGTGGTTAGGAAATTTGACTGCGACACAAATATAATATAAATGGTTTTGAACTGTAGTATAGTTATTTTTTAGCTAAGACACCTATCATCTTTATACAATTATAGTAGTTTTATTTTCAACTTTTATTTTATTAATTTACTTCTGAAAGGCCTTAACTATCACAATGCTTAAGTACGACCTTGAAAAGTTTGTAAAATATTTCATGAGTGATTCTGCCATTAAAATGTAATTGAAAAAGGTTTGAGTATTAACTAACCTATTCCTCTTCGATTTAGAGTCTCAAGTCTGAAAAATTGGAAATTTCATGAGACTTAGTGTACCCTTATGTATTTCCAAATAATTTCAAATTTAGAAAATTTGGAACATAGTAGGAAAATCTCAATTTTCTAAACTTCAAACTCGAAATTGAAATTAATTTTGAAATTTATGGAGTAGAGATTGAAATTCCGAATTTTCGAAACTTGGAATTCTAAATCAAATTTTATTTCGAAATATTAAGGCTACATTAAGGCTCATATAAAAAATATAATTAATAAAAATGAGATCTAAGGCAACATTTTTTCGAAAAATGTTTTTGGAAACAAGATCAAAAGCATGCAGCTTATTCAATTTATCAAGACCTCCGATCAGTTTGAGAGTTTTCGGAGCATTGAATACAATTATTTCACAACAACAACATCAAATCTAGCTGATTAAGAGGTTACATCCACTTTCGAATTTCAAAAAATATAAACTTTTTTTAAATTTATATCAAATGTTTATATATCTGAAATTTTTTTCAAAAATTCGAAGTTGAGCCGGCAAACCGATTGAGACATATGAGCGTATTTGTAAGAATTTCTTAATTTAATGCAATCGGATGTTTCATTCATTTTCGAATTTCAAAAAATATAAACTTTTTTATTTTATATCGAATATGCATATATTCGAAATTTTTTCGAGTTACTATTACATATATGTGCGTATTTGTAAAATTTTTTTAACTTAGTGCAATCGGATTTTACGTCCGATTTCGAATTTTAAAAATTCGAAATTTTTTCATTTTATATCGAATGCACATACATTTGAAATTTTTTTCGAAAATTCGAGTTTTATCCCTCAAATTGCTTCAGACATATGCGCGTATTTGTAAAAGTTTTTTTAATTTGGTACAATCGGCAATCAAAATTGTTTTACACGAAACTATGGTTTCAGAGTCGTTGAAGAAAATTTCGCCGAAACGCTAAACCGATCAACTTGAGTTTTCGCACGACCATCTATAATATATTTGTCAGATTATGATCGAGGTAATAATATTTTTGATAATAATTTCGAGTTTCCAAGCCAATCGGAAGTGCAAATTTTTTCACAAAAAGCTGATTTTTTGAAGCCGCCAGTGTGTCAAAAAATAATAATTTTCACTTGTACTTCAATCATTAACTGCATTCATCTATGGTTAACAATTCTTTTCTTTTTGTTTCTTTTTTCATTTTAAGATAATTTTAAGCAAAAAAATCTTCCACACCGCCAGACACATTTTTTCGAAGGACCAGGAGCTCCACTTTCTGCGCAAGGAAAACCATTTTTAGAATGAATTACGGATTGTTTGGTATATTAAATTCTGTAAATGTACATTATTTCTATTTAAATATTAAATAGTTTTACTTCTCTTCGTGTCTTTAGGACTCTTCAAAAAGTTATCACAAAAAATGAGCTTTTTTTTCCAACCCTCAAGTGGTCACGATCCCTTAAAGTAGTAGATTGTTAAATGTTAATTATTTCGACTTGTTGTTGTAATCGCCATTACTACATTACATAGCTTTATCCACCACATCGATTAATCGTACGCTAATATTTCTTCAAGGCTCATTCAGGCAAGTAAACAATAAGCGCCATAGCGACATAATAACCTCATATGCATTGCTCGTTACAAGAAGTAGCAGCTGTAATCATTAAGTTACGCGCTGTAATCAACATTTTCAATAAATCACGATTCAAAGTGATTTTTAATACACTTTCATTGTGGATTTGCAGCTTTTATTACATTTCCACTGTCATTTGGCGACGCGCAAATGGCCAAGTGTGAAAATTTCAAGGGACCACAGATGGCCAAATCGAAAAAGGCCAGACAAATGTGCGTATGCATGCATGGTATATACAAAAAACACACACACACAAGCAAACGCCAGTTTTATGAGCTATTTAGCAGATATGTCTAGAGGTATGAAGCAGCACGGCTGCGAGACTCGGCGGCGCGGCAGCAGCCCACACAAGGCATAAATGCTGGCCGGCGTATGTGAACAAAGAAATTAATAATACTTATTATATATATGTGTGAATATATGTATGTATAAATATTAAGGTATATATGTAGTGATTTGCTTGCATGTCGCCCGCTAAGACACTCGCAATAAAGAATTGCTTTCTGACAACAACTTAGACAATATGCGCGACAGCTGACGACGTGTATTCTGCTTTTAATGACACTATAATTAATATATACTATATATATAGTTGTTGTTGTTGTATGGCTAGTTTTCATTTTCATATAATTGCTTAGTTAATAATGCATTTGTTTTTGTCTACGAGCGCAACACTTTTCCTGTCTCGTCACCTTGCCGGCGCATTACGTCAATGCGTTTCAAAGAAATCAAAAGAGATTCTTATTAATCTCAGGCTGCTATGCTTGTAATCGTCGAGCCTTCATCATCAAAGTGCAAAATAAATTGCATACTAATGCTTATAGAATGTGGCTGCAGTTTATGCAAAATATGTTAGGCATGAGTCATAGACATATAAAGATTCTCGCAAGTCATCTGAGGCCTGCTTTGGCAAAAGTCGCGTGATTATTGAAATTTAATAAAGTGCAGTATAATTCATGATATTTGTCAACAATTGTCAACTGTAAATTAATGTAAGTATTTCACAATCAATGAAAATAATGAAGTCATGCTTGAAGGCGGAAATATGAAAGATTGAAAGGAAAATGCTGCTTATTCCTTGTAATGAAAGAAGGAAGACCGAAAGCACTATGTAACAGTCCCACTTTCCAATCTCCACAGAAACTACTTATGATTGCATGATTAATGTGTGTCATTAAAAAAAAATATGAATATCAGTCAAAAGAGTATGATTTTGCGCAAAAATGTATTGAAGTGGATTTCACTTCCTGCAACGGGTTAAAATACTTTTGGCATACTATACGCAGCACAGGCGGAAGTAAATGTCTACAATTACATAAAAGCACAAATTTAAATACATATAATATGTATTGCCTACACCTGCATGACCCGTTACTACTTGCTTTGTTCACAGCTGTTGCTATTACTCTCTTTCAACAAATTGACAGATTTTGACAGCTGCCAATCAGCTCTTTCACATTTCTTTCGTATTGTCCATTCAGTCAGTTTTTTTCTTTATATGCTATCAAATTGATGCATTAAAATGTATGATGCCGTGGGTTTCCGGTGAAAAAGTCTTTACAAAAGCAAGTGTCAGTTGCTGCACAATGGACTTCTAAGTATCATAAAGGAAATATGGTTTCAATTTCACTTTTACATTTTACAATTTGCTATTAAAAACTGATGAAAGATTAATGATAATGCATAGTTTAGCACAAAGAGGCATGTAAGTGGAGTTGTGGGGAGTTGGTGTGTGCATAAAAGCTTGAAAGAGTTTTATTGGGGGTATGAAAAGTATGACGTGAAATATATTTTAACTGACAGGGTATTGGGTGGGTATTTATACATACATATATCGCCACCTAAAATGCAAAATAACGTAAAATCACTTTTCATAAGTTTGCAGGCGAAGCAAAAATAATAATAAAACCACTAAAAAGCTAAAACTAAAAAAAATTGAGTTTTGGTTATAAAGTGGTTACGTTTTGGTTATCATTTACTTGAGTTTGGGTTATGAAATGGTTATATATATTTTGACGATATGTTGTTTTGCATTTTAGCTGACGACATACGCCTTATTAATTTTTAGTAAAAGTAATGAAGTAATGTGACTTTTTTGATTTTGATTCTTTTATACAAAAGAAATTTCATTTAAAATAGGAGTTAAAAAAATTATAAAATAGTTAATCTACATAAGCCTTTCAATCCACGCATTCAAAGATACATGAGCCTACAACAAGTTGAAAGTGAGTGAATATGCTCAATACATCATTAAAGACATACATACATAATTTACTAAAACTCCTCATCATACAGATAAGAGGCTAAAAGTTTACTCCAGGTCAAAGATCAAAAAACTTTTTCACGATTTCAGGGTAACCGTAGTTTTATCATAAAAAATAGTTTTCTGAAAATTATAAAAATATCTATAAAAGAAATATATAAATACATTTTTTCTGAGATCTGGAAACTCTCTGTTAACTTCTGTTTTGTAGTGCTTTTCAAGCTGAGGTTGCTGCCATTAAGGTAGCTGTAGATTTACTGTTTGGAAGTGCAACCTCCTTAAGAGAGGTGACTATCCACTTTGATTGCAGAGCGGCGATACTAGCCTTGAGTTATTACCATGCGTTCAAAGCAGGTTAAGAAATGTCTAACCTCGTTATTAACAGCATAGAGCCACTATTGGATATGACTAGTATCGGTGCTCGATCACAGCGGCATAGCATATAACTGCTGGCAAAAAAAACGAACCCAAACCTCACAAACACTAGAATAGAAACGAGTCAGTGCTCCACTCTGATCATGTGTTCTACTACTGAATAGCTGGGATTGACGAGAGTTTTGCCATCTGCTACCATTGGTTCAAGCAACGGCTCAAGATTGTTGTAGGAGTTCTATTCTTATATATATACAAGTATCTATTCTAATATTTTATAGCTTTGCAAAGAATTGTATAAGTGCCTTCCCTAGATCGACTGTCAAATTTAACTTAACCTAACCGCTTGTGAGACGTATTGATTTCATTTCCACGTCACATAGGAGGTAGCGTACTTGACGCATTTTTTTCGAATATTTGAATATGTCTCAAAACCATTTCTTGAGCTTTCGCGTCGAGAAAAATTTTTCCAATTTTTTTTTCAAAATTTAAATTTTTATAATATTTCTTATTAGAAAATATTCTGGAGCTTTTTGCATAAATCTTTTAATTTTTTTGACTTCTAATCGAAAAAAATTGAAAAATGTTAAAGCCGAAAAAAATTAAAAATTGAAATGTTCCATTCATTTTGTTATTTTACGCGACTTTTTGATTGTTAAATTAATTTGGTTTTTAAAATGACTGAAATAAATTTGTTTTTAAATACGGTTTTGCCATTACATTTAAGTGAAAAAATATTTTCGATAAGTGAATTTCGTATGAAAATTGACATAAACATTGTTTTATAAATCAAATTGATGCAAAAGCGACTCCAAATTCACCAAAAAAAAATTTTTGAAAAAAAATCAAAAATTTCAAAATTTGGTCTTCACAAAGTAGCAATTTTCGAAATAATTCAATTAAAATGTCATTGAGCTCAAAAACACCTACCTGTTTGCAGCGTTTTGAAAGACTTCTGCACAATTTCTTGTAGAAAGGCGCCATTTTCGGTTTGTCAAAATGCACAAGTTCAGTGTCAATATTTTGATAATAAACCATGAGTATTTGTATTACTTTTCCACAAGCACTAAACACACCAACTTTAATATAAGAATTTGACTTTTCGTATATGTTTTTGTAAATTAGAAAATTGCCGCACAAATTATTGACGCAGACTGTTTACATTGCAGTTTGATTTTCGAAAATTACTGAAGCACAAAAGTACAGAAAATCTTTCAATAAATAATTGCAGAAGTTTTGAATTTCGCGTTGAAACACTTCAAAAACAGTAAAAACAATTATTTTTCAAATCTCAACTTTTCAAAAAATGTCACTACTCGTCTCGTATAACCGAAAAACAACACTGTGTTTATTTTACTTTTGTTGTAAAAACAAATTTTCGCACTGAATTCTTCACTTCAGCAAAATATGCAAATATACCGTTGCGTTGATCGTACGTAACTGAATGTGCCGATCGTGGCGGCCGCTGCTTTTATGTGCCTAAACGAGACAAGGCGCATTGAGTGGGAAAACATTGTTTTGAGTGCGCAAATGAGTGCAACTCAAGGGAGAACAGAGGAAAATCTTTAAGAAAAATGCTGACAATAAAGAAAATGCTCAAAGAAAATGGAAAACAATGAGCGATTTTTCCGAAAATTATGCACACAATTTATCTAGCAGATACAGAAAAATTAGCTCGCAAGCACGCACATAACCCCAAAGATAATATATATATGTATAAGTATAGCTCGAAAATACATACGAAATGACAATGTGTTAGTATTAGTGAACGTTTTCTTTTGTACTTACTTGTTGCACGACAATGGTGGCACGCGGCGGTGTATTCATCGCCACATCCATTGGGTTTGAGGTGACGTTGATGGGCCCAGCGCCAACGCCTACCGCTCCTCCAGCTGTCAGCAGCATACCGCCGCCCATGCCGCTGCCTGCACCCCTTTGGCTCTCATCCAAATGGTCGTGCGCCGCATTTGGCGCGCCTGTTTTGCCTGCGGACTGCTTCTTCTTCGACGATCGCTTGCGCGGATGCATCATTTGCGATTCGGCAAAGAAATCGACACGTAAATTTGGCAGTGGCGGTGATATCGTGCCGCGCATTGACCCGGTTGGACTGGACGTCGGCGCCACTGTACCCGCTGCATTGTTGCCGCCTCCATTACTGTTGCTACTGCCATTTGTCGCCTGCAGGGTGCTGCCAATCAAGGCATTATTATTGCTGCCGGATGGACTACTACCCGCTAACGGCTTGACATGCGGTTGTTGTTTCGGTGGAATCTGCTCGAATTTCGAGGCAATCTCCTCGAACTTATTTAGCTCAGCGTAAGATTTGGGTGAATGTTGTCTACTGCCTAGACCGCTGCCACCAGTGCTCGTCATATATTCGCCTGGCGATTGTTGTTTGACCTTCTGCGGATAGAAGGCATCCGTTTGCGGTACATATGGTTGACTTTCACGTATCGTCGCATGTATTACGGAACTAGGTCGAATACGTTTCGAATTCTTGCGCGACGGTGGTCCATTGGTCTGCGGCTCCGCTGGCTGCTGTCCGCCGTGTTCTTGTTGTGCCAAAAGCTTGTATTGCTGAAAGGCCTCGCCCGCTTTACTTGGCGATATATGGTGGGCGGACATTTTGCGTTCATATACCGAACATGGTTCAGCATCATCTGAGTCGCTGGACGTAGTTGTCGAACTGGAGTTTTCATCGACCGCGAAGCATTCGCGCTGTATGCGTTCATAGTCGATTGCTTCACGATCGAATGGAAACATGGTGGAATCTTTGATGCGTCCACGCTCGCTGCCGCCTGACGAAGAGCTGGACGAGTATTTGCGCTGTTGTGATGCTGGCGATAGCTGTTTCGGCTTACCGCCGCTACTAGCAAAGAAGTGCCCCTCTTTCATGGTTGGCGGTGCCGAGCTGGAGGGTGAGCGCCGTTGTTCGCGTTTTGGACTAGTCGCCGCACCACTGCCGGCGGCCGTATAACGCTGACGCGTACTGCCACTCGTTTCGCGTGAACGTGATTTTTTGCTACGTGTGCCCTCCAAGGACTCCTCATCGTCGGCCAGCTGGTGTTGTTCATAGTAAGCCTGGGCGACGGCAGCTGCGGCTGCATGCCGTTGTGCCGCATATGCGCGATATTTACTGCGATTCGGTGAAATATCACGACGTCCACCTGTTGGACTGCGCTCCTCCATAAAATTGGTCGTATGCACGCGTTGATCTTCCCAATTACTGCCGCGACGTGTCTGCTGCTGTATCGGCTGGTGTGTGTGCTGTTCCTTGAAACTGAAGTGTGTGCGTGACTTTTCGCTTGTGCGCGCCGATTTCGGTGATATTGGTGGATCGAATGTGAAGTGTTTAGTGCCGCTGCTGGGCGCCGGTGCAGTATTCGGCAGTCGCTCTTTGCCATTGTTGCTGGGCGCACTGCCGGTAGTGGCTGTTAGCTTGGAGGCGGGTGGTGCGGACGTGCCGCATTTGTTGCTCTGTTGCCGGCGATGCGAGGCAAGCAGTGGTGTGGTAGACGATGGCTCAATGGTGAGAATGGACAGTGACGACTCTTGACTCTGAAGTGGCGAATGTGGAGGAGATAAAAATAGTGAATAATTTATAGCATTACAAGTAATGTAATAAATGGGCTTCAATATAGTCTACTTCAAGGTGGGTTGAGAAAAAACAGAAATCGATTCGAAGCACGTACGAAAGTCAGTATATCTGAGTAATTTTATTATTTTGATAGGTAGTCTAAAAAAACACAAAAAAGTTCTTCATTTGCCTTTGATCGAGTTGTTTGTGTGGAGCAGATACTGAAATATAAAGCTTTTTCAACTTGGCATAAGCTGGATGAAGTGAACTCCAATAACCTTGATTTTTACTCCACTATTTCATTACAAATTTTGAAAAGTCATCTATTGGATGAAACTCTTTTTCTGTTTTCATAGATCTGCGTCAAAATCAAGTGTTATAGGAGTACATATACTGAGAACATTAAGGCCCTCAGGATTCATGTACTTATGTAAATTTCTCGTTGTTGAGTAAAATATTGCTATATTTCCTTAGTAAACCATATAAGAGTAATGTCGATGAACTAGCAACTGGGGGCACCCTTGTCTCGTTCACATCGAGATGGGAACGCTCTGGATCTCCATTGCTATCTCGCAACCCGCTCCTGTGCAACTCTTTTTGGTCTGGTATCGTAGGAGTTCTTACTGAGCAGTGCCCAATAGTAATTAACGCGGTAAGCTTAAAAAGCTTGTTGGACGCAAGTTGCCAAAGTTGTATGGAGGAAGGTGAGATGAAAACATTCCGGCACTTTGTCGTACATTGTCCATCCTTTACAGAACTGAGACTGAAACATCACGACCTTATCTTCGGCGAACTAAGCCGGCGCAAAGTATTTTGTCGATTTTTGAGGGCCTTAGCAACAATTTTATTGGAGTTTCAGGTACCACAAGTGTGTTCCCTGTTAGGATCGACCTCTTAACCTGTCTTTAAACAACTTAACCTAACAAAGAAATATCGTTTTTAAGCATGTTATGTAATAGTATATACTTATAATATACAGGCAAAACTTTTGCTCGCAAAACAGAAAAAGTTTCGGTCTATACTATATCTTTCTTAATACTACAGTACTTATAACGGTGTCAAGCTTATTCTTGGTATTGTTTGGAAAGCAGCCGTAGCTAAGAGTGTAAACAAAGGCCGTTGAGAGTCGATTTAGCCCTGTTCGCAGCAACTTGAACTGAAGTATAGAATGATGACAATTACGTTGAGGTCTTAAATTGAAAGCGTACCAAATATAGCTTGTGCATTAACTGAAGCCACTCAACCTTTCCCAGCGACATCGTTTCGCTCCATGGGTTCTCGAAAAGTTCCAAGCAGATCCGATGTTCTCGAGCCAAATTTTGTTCAGCGATGAGTTCCATTTCTGGTTCAATGGGTATGTAAACAAGCAAAATTGCCGAATTCGGGTCGAAGAACAACCTGAAGAGCTGCCTTCTCATTCAGAAAAAAAATAGAGATTGGTTTTGTTTGTGGGTCGGTGGAAACATCGGTCTATATTTCTTCAAAAATGATGCTGGTGAGAACGTAACTGTCAATGGCGACCGTTATCGCGCCATGATATCCGAATATTTGATGCCTGAAATTGATGCCTGATTGTGATCTCAGCGACATTTGGTTTCAACAACACGGCGCCACTTTTCACATATCAAATCAATCAATGGATTTATTGAGAGAACCCTGCGGTTAGTAGATAATTTCACGTTTTTGGCTGGTCGATTGGGCACCATGATCCGTGTTTTAAATACTGCTTTTAATTGTTCTCACGGTTGCGTTTGTTATCCACGGCCTTTAAATGTGAAATTTTGGACTTTTGACGTGTACAGTAGTTGTTTTCGGATCTCACGGTCGAGGGTTATCAAACACCTAAGTGCGCTAACGTTGAAACTCGTTAAATAAATTTTCTGACAGTCGCCATTGGTGGACAGCTGTCATTATATAAAGCTTCCAAGCGTTATTTGATTTCACTACCTTTTCTTATTTAAGTTAGTAGCACTATTGCTACTCTCAACTGGAAAAAATATCTCTTTTCATAGCCACTTTCTGTACTTCACTAAACCAATTCCTAAATAATATTTACATCTTGCAAAGCGTTTAAATTTTCAACGTATTAATATCCCTAACGGCACCAGCAACCTTGACATCACATTAAAACTAATACTTTTATAAATATAGCATCTTAGCCCTCTCGCTAAACTGCGAGAAAGTGTGATATTTTACTCACCTCAGTGCTATCCTGTACATTCATATCCGGTCGATTGTACATGTTGCAACTTGTTAATTCCAGTTCGGTGCCATTTTCATGTTCAGAATCTATTTGTATGGCGGTCAGCAGTGGTTCTTCCAGTGAGCTGAACAACGGTTCGCTCTGGCCCGAATTATCACCTGCAGAGCGAGAAAGAAAGGTGAGAACATTTTACATAACACATGCACATATGTGAATATATAAATGCGGATTATGTGTTTCAAGACTAAAACAAAATCAAAGCGAAATATCGGAAACAGCAAGCGGTCAATCTGTGTGAAAAACATGTATGTATGAAAGCGCAGAAAGGTCGTCAGTGTCAAACGCAATTTAAATAAATCTTTGCATGACTGAGTGCACCCAATATGTGGGCTAAAACAATGTTTGTGTGCTTTTTGCAACCTTTTTTAGTTTTTAGCAGCAATTTTATTTGATTTTGCTCAAAAGGTGTCAGGATGCAGTCAACAGCTGACTATGCACACTGCAATAACCGATGCAGTCGATTTAGCAATCAATCAATTAATCAGTCGGAATAACAGTGAAAATGGTGAGGGAAGCGACAGACAACAAACAGTATCAACTTTTTGTTTTTTTTGAGGCACTAGATTCTTTCGAATTAAATTTGGCTTGCGCTGAAAGTATACTTGTACTAAGTGCGAAAATCTATTTTGGACTATTGAATGGGTATTTTGTTTTGTAGTCCTTGTATGGAAAACTTTTTTATTTGAAAAGATATCTACATGAATCTTTGTCCAAGGCAACGCCACAATCTACAAGTAGTTTACTCAGATCGGAGTCTTATACACAGCATATAGCTGTCATACAAACTGATCGATCAAAATCAAGACCTTGTATGGAAAACTATTTTATTTGACGATATATCTTCAAAAAATTTGGTGTGAATTATTGTTTATATTAATTACTTAATCTCCTACGAAATTTTCTAGATCAGCCTATTAAAGCATATAGCTGTCATATAAACTCACCGATCAAACTCAACCCTTTGTATGGAAAACGTTTTTATTTGAAAAGATATATTCACAAAATTTGTTGTAGATTATTTTCTATACCATCTGCTTAATATCCCAAGAAATATTTTAGATCGGCTTTTTATATCATATAGCTGTCATACAAACTGATCGATCAAAATCAAGTCCTTGTATGAAAAACTTTTTTGTTTGACCATATATCTTCACGAACTTTGTTACGGATTATTGCCAAAAGCAACCACATAATCTCTGAAAAATTTGTGCAGATCGGTTCACTATAGCATATAGCTGCCATGCAAACTTACTTATGAAAATTAGCTTTCAGACATAGCTAAACACATAATTTCTATCAGAAATACTCCTCTAAAGGATAAAAGAGCGATTTTGCTCTTCTTCTGTTCAACTTTTAAATATACATACAGTTGTATATGTATACCTTAATCTTTAGTATACGCCACATAATTCAGCCACTCTCTTACTGCTTTTCAATTTTCATTATCATCACCGGCGAAATTATAGCTTTGCTTCAATCAGCTGGAAATTTTGTTGAATTTTATGATTAGTTAATCGTTGCAGTTTATGCAAAAACATGCTATAACGGTCAATAGCTCAAAAATTCGCTTGAAACTTGCGAGTGAATTTGCATTAATCATACGCCCTGTCGTACCACAATGAACCAGTGATTAATTATTTACTTATTTATTTACTATAGCAGCAGACCACAATCGGCCAAATAACTCATTTATGAGCAACGAACAAAAGCTAACATTTTACGAGCTAGCGCGTTTGCAATTTTCGAACACTGACCGGCGGCAATAAAAGTGGCAGCAAAAACAATAGCAAAAAAAAATAATAATAAACTAAAAAAACACACAACAAACATTGTTAGCGCAACAAGCTAAACAAAACACATGAACTCCATAAAATGGAACTCTATAAAATGGAAGCGCGGAATGTGCGGCAAACACGTGCCGCAAATGTCTAACGCTTGAACATTTATACATTTTACTCAGGTTTAATTTATCGCCCGCTATTTCTCAATAATCAGCGTCTATCTAGTGTTTACCGCAGACAATGTTGCATGCAACAGCCTTAACAACCTTTGTGGCGCTTTTGTTTGAACACGAAAGTTTCGGAAATATTTCATTTCGACCTCAATCTCGCCATTAATAATTTATTTAGCCACCGACTAATTTATTCAACTTTGTGTCAACCAGCAACACATAGTCATTAACCGTTCATTAATTATTAAATTCTCCTTGTTGTTTTTGGTTACACTAGTATATTATAGGCAGGCTGGCGTTAACTTACCCAAATCCAGTGAATCGCATGTTTCTGATGTGTCTGTGTGTGTGACGCTAGTCACAAGCGTCGAAGCCGAATCCGTTGATGTATTGATGTTGCCATCGGTGATGGATGCTGACGAGGAACCCATTATGACAACCTGTCAACAAAATATATGAACATGAGTAGGATAAAGGTATAAACGAAAATTTTCATATTTGTCATGAAATCATTAATATTCATAGTTCCTGATAATAACTCGCAAATTACTAGGCAGTATTTTGAAAATTTGATCGGAAGTAGAGATTGAGGAGTTCAAAAAAATGTTAATGGCTTTTACTACATAGTGTTGCCGTAAGGTATTTTAAGATTAATTGCTTTAAACTTAATTGTGTCAGTAAGATACATAATTATATGAATAAAAATGTACAGGACCTCTTTTTGTTAAAATGTAATTAAATACTTTTTATATAATGAAAAATTAATTTTGATTTACTAAAGAATGTCACTCAGAAAACATTTAATTGTTCAACATTTTCACAGCAAACGACTAATTGCTCTATTAGTGTTTAATTGAGTTTAATATGAGAATGAAATTATCTATCTACTGAGCAATCGAAATGTCATTAAAATAAATGAAAAACAAGAAAAAACGTTAACTTCGGTTGCACCGAAGCTAAATACCCTTCACAGGTGCATTTCTGTTACATATGTGTTCAGTTTGTATGGAAGCTATATGCTATAATCAACCGATCTGAACAATTTCTTCGGAGATTACATTGTTGCTTTAGGAAATAGTATATACCAAATTTCGTGAATATATCTTGTCAAATGTGAAAGTTGTCCATACAAGAACTTGATTCCGATCGTTCAGTTTGTATGGCAGCTATAAGCTATAGTTAACCGATCTGAACAATTTACATTGTTGCCTTAGAAAATAATATATACCAAATTTCGTGAATATATCTGGTCAAATGTGAAAGTTTTCCATACAAGAACTTGATTCCGATCGTTCAGTTTGTATGTCAGCTATATGTTATAGTGGTCCGATATCGGCCGTTCCGACAAATGAGCAGCTTCTTGAAGAGAAAATGACGTTTGCAAAATTTCAAAAGGATATCTTAAAAACTGAGGGACTAGTTCGTATATATACAGACAGACAGACAGACGGACAGACGGACAGACAGACAGACGGACATGGCTAAATCGACTCATCTCGACATGCTGATCATTTATATATATACTTTATAATGTCTCCGACGATTCCTTCTGGGTGTTACAAACTTCGTGACAAACTTAATATACCCTGTTTAGGGTATAAAAATTATTTTCAGACTGTATTGTAATGGGTGATACAAGTGGAGGTATTTTCGGTTTTTCACAGATCACGTCGAGCTATTACGTCATTTATATTGTACAGTGAAGAAAATATAGCAGCCGTAGCTGAGAGTGCACACGAAGGCTGTGGGAATTTGTTCGGCGCCGTTCGTAGTAACTCGAACTGACGTATGAAACGACTTGGTAAATTTTACGCGCCATGATCCCCGATTTGATGCCTGAAAATGAAGTTTGTGATCTCGGCGACATTTGGTTTCAAGAAGATGGCGCCACTTCCCACACATCGCATCAATAATGGATTTATTGGGAGAACACTTCGGTGAGCATATACATAATTTCACATGTTGGGCTGGTCGATTGGCCACCAAGATCGTGTGATATCACACCGTTAGACTTTTTCTGTAGGTATATGTAAAGTCTAAAGTCTATGCGGACAATCTCGTTTCGATTCAGGCCTTGGACCAAAATATCATTCGTGTCATTCACTAGTTACTAGTCGAATTGCTCGAACCAGTCATCGAAAATTGGACTCAATGGATGGACCATCTGAGACGTAGTCGCGGCCAACATTTGAAAGAGATAATCTTGAAAAATAAATGCCAAAGAATGTTCTTTCGGATGGTAGTAAACATTCCCCATTAAATTTGAAGTTTCTCTGTTTTTCTTTAAGTAGCGAATGTCGAAATGGATTACTTCGAAAAATTTAGTTTTTGTTAGTTCATGCTCGCACTGTAGAGAAAGATCAGAACTATTCATAACGAATTTGAAGAAAATCAACTAATCAGAAATTGGGATATCTTGACGACGCATGGAAAAAAAATTATTTCTAGAAAAACGCTTTTAAACATTCTAATACGAAATCCGCTATAAGACTTAAAAGATCAAAACTTCATGGTATCGACCCAAATTTTGAAAATTTTTCTAATGAGCTAATACATTGATTCAAAATTTTTAACTGACTTATTAACATAAAAATGTGCTCAAATATGGTACTGATTGAGTACGTTTGAATATTAATTACTATGGAACATATGAGTCAATTTATACATTTCCATCTGCAAATCACTGCAGAATCCTAACACAATCGATCCATTTCTGAAGTGGATGTTTACTACTGAAGAAAAATGAGTCACTTACGACAAGGTCAACGTGTGCCGGCGATGTCGGTGGTCAACCAAGGATTGATGATTAGGCAGGTTTGGCCCTGGGATTGATGAGATTGGCAGGGAATCGTTTAAAAAGAGTTCATCACCTATACCCAAACTTCTAATCCGAACCTGTACTGTCAATAATAGAATCGTCTGAAGGAAGTAATCACCTAGAAGCCACCAATTTTGCCTTATGACAGATCGATTTTGTGCCATCGGGACATGGCTAGGCCAGCACATCGACGGTGACTGACTCGACAGAAGCTCGCGAGCTTGGTTGGAAGGTTCTTTTGCAGTCAACTTATACTTTGGACCTAGCACCAAGTGATCACTATGTGTTTCTGTCCATTTCGAAGAATTTCGCTGTTGAAAAATTTGTCTTAACAGTGGTATTGTGAAGTTACCTTTAAAATGGCAATAATTCATCAAACCAAAAGGTGCTTATGGGTTAAATCAGATTATTCGTACTATGTAAAAATTATAATATAATTATATTATATGTAGACATTATAAAGGAAAAAATCGTAATTTTGAAATTGAAATTTGAAAATTGACCAAATTCTTTAGATAAAGAAAATGTATAAATAACTGTGAGAAAGAAATCTGCATACCATTTGTCTTAGAAATTCTTTGAAGAAAACCATTGCTCCTTAAAAATGTGTATATAATTTAGAACAAATAGGCAAACAGCTTGCTGTCTCTCGGATTCACGAGGATTTGGTTAAATTTTTCATAAATAATGGCATTTTTATCATACTAAACGGGGTTCTATTTGAATACGAAATTGCTAATGTATAGAGAAACCATAGAACAGCATCTTTTATGGTTTATAAACAGTGCAGTTTTCTCAGAGAATAAGAAAGGCGACAAATACTGGTGACTGTTCGAATAGAATTTAGTCGGAGTTTAGAGGACAAAAGCTCCCAAAAATGAAAAACCTAAACAACAAAGAAGGAAAATAATAACATATTATGTCTGATTTAGTGTTTTTCTAGAATTGATCCTTTGATTTTTACTGAAGCTAACAACCGCTCCATATGCACTCAGTGCCAAAAAAGAATCGCACGTGCGGCATAATGCTTGCCTCACAAGGTCACACCTTCGAAAATCACAAGACTTCTCACAATTCAACTCTGATTTCTGTACAAACTCACCTTTGGTACAGCCGCGGCAGCAGCTTTCGGTGGCAAAGCGCCACTTATTGACGTGTGAAATGCAGCAGCTGCCGTGGAAATGGCATTTAACGGTATACTGGTCATCGAAGTGGCAGCTGTCGAGTTCATTTTTGATTTACGCCCACTCTTGAAGTAGAAACGACGCAACGCTGTGGCCGAGGACGATGACGAGGTGTTGAAGCCATCATTGTCCGAGCCGCTAGAAGCGCTGCCGCCACTACCAAAACCCGCATTGATGCCGGTGCCGCCATTCATATGCACCACTGCAGCAACGGTGGTGTGACGATTGTTAGCGGTGTTGTTGCTGGCGATGCGTTGATTATTAGTATTTGGAGATTTACTATGGATGCCGACTGGTGGAGGGCTATAGTTCGAGTTGTTGGTATTGGTGTTGGTGTTGGTTTGGTGGTTAATCAACGGCGCGTGATTGCTATTAGTTGCGACGATTCTCTCCGCACTTTTTCCAGTTGTTGTTGGTTTTGTATTAGTTACAGCAGGACTTTTCGGTCGGTGACCTAATGCGAGTGCCATCATGGCGGCCGAGCGTGTGGAAGCGTAACAGCTGGAAGCGGTGCACGGCTTGGTGGTGGCGGTAATGGTGGAACCTCCTTGCGTTGTTTGCGCAACCGAAACAGTCATGGCATGTATGTTGTTGGCGCCAACACCTGCAATACAATAACGTAATTGGCAATCAGTAAGCAAGTAAGTTTGTGTGTGTAATATTATTCGAGCTTTTACAATGGTATTAGCAGCACAATGCCTGAACGCGGTTAAGCAAACTGCGGTTGACCTGGGATTACTCAACGCTTTCGCTTAAGTAGCCGCATAATTATACCTAAGTACTCACAACTACTTATGAACCTGTATGTCAACACATGTCTAAGTAGCTTTACCTATGCATGGGTATACTTTGTAGCTTAACTCCTTAGAGCTTTCACTTTGATTACTAGTGTAATCATAACATATGTGGTAGCGCATATTACTGTCACTTGAATCAATATGCCGCTATGATAGGCATGCAAATTATTTACTGGTGATTGACCTTACTGAAAATTACTTGAGCGACCTCAAAGCCGCCATTACAATAACTCTGTCACTCAATGTCAAGCTGCAGTTACATTGATTGCCTTTGCAGTAACCACATTTCACTTACATCACGCACACACGACTCTCGACAGATTTACAATATATTGTACACATGTACTTGATGACATACTCATGTTTAGGAAGACCGTATTACTCGGGTCTTATAACATACCCTGAAAGAGTAGAGAGTTTAGGTTAGGTTAAATTAGTATGCCACAAAGTCATAAATTGAGGATTGGGTACATGTTATTGCAGAATGTCCAATGGATATCGGGAACCTTGAGGGACTGGGGATTATACATACTGAGGGACGGCTAGATGTCAACCTTGTGATCTCCAGTAGTTGGAATGGCGAACAGTTAGGGTCGTTTGGAAAGGTTTGCGTGTAAGTATTTATGGTATGGGATGAGAGTATGTGGTTCAAACCCTAGTGACTAGTCCAGAGCAGTATGGAAGTTCAACTGGCCGGAGACTTAATTCTAGTAACACGGTGGCAAGAGCCTTGGACTTCGCTCCATCGTTTTCATGCCTAACGCACGGCATGAACCCTACCAAGGTGGTTAATATGTTCATTCCAATGCCAATTGATAAGAGTTTCAGTTACGTTTGAACTGTCTAACTGTTTAACGGATTTAAGGTGCGTACTACTGCTCTGCGGCGGCTAGGTTTTTATAAATATTAGACAGTTTAAAAAATATTCAAATCGAAAGCTGCAAGTTTTCACAAATTGATGCCACCGAAATATATAGTATGCCACATTTTCTGGCTTCTCACCTTCTCCAACACGGACTTATAGTCACACAGAAACCAAAAATTTTTGTTGGCTAATGCTCAAAAGCAAATGAAGCTAGCACGGGCATGTTCCTAGACGAGATCCAGACCCACGGACACCCGGAGATCTATCGACGGGGATGCACAAAACAGCCGACGGAAAAGTGGACTTGCTCTAACTTGGAGAAGAAATTGGAATACCGATATATCTAAGGTCCAAAAGCTTTGGAGTCAAATTCGGCACTAGTACAAGATCAAAAGTTGGACTCAAATCAAGAGGCTAGCACAATATCCTCCGGAGCTAGAGTAGATATACAATATATACAAAATTACAAAAAAGCATCCGGAAATAGTAATTAAACTCCCCGGGTAAATGATATTTCAAAAAATGTTTTTTGCTAAGTTGTCTTTTATTACTATGCCAAATATGAGCGCGATCTTTCAACCAGTTGTTTACCGCAGCTGCTTAAGTCAGTGCACCTCAGAAGTGTGTATTCATTATTTTTATAATGATTGTATTTCTTACCAAATTTCGAGTGGGGAATCATTGGGATTGTTGGAAAAGTCTTACGGTGATCCAGCTTTGTGAAAATCATTAACCTACGATTGGAACAAAACCTTCAAAGACGGTCGAGAGATCGGTGAAGACATGCCTTGTTGTGAAAGACCTTTGACCTCTTCTGTCACGACTGTTGAAATTATTAAAAAAGTGAAGGATATGGTGCTTGAGAATCGGCAGGCAAGTGTTAGAGGAGAGATGGCAAGAGAGCTCGACATTTCTCGCGAGTCCGTTGGAATGATTTTGGTGGGTATTTTGGGTATGAAACGCGTTCTTGCTCGACTCGTCTCTATAAAACTGATTTTTTTCAAAAAAAAAAGAGTCCCGTAAACAGATCTCTTTGGACATGCTTGATCGTGCGAATTCAGCATTATAACTGTTGATGACGGATGGATTTATGAGTATGATATGCAAATAAGTCAACAATCATCGGAATGGAAGGAATAAAAAACCAAAACCAAAAAAACCACGCCAAAGCCTCTTAAAAGTCAAGGTGATGCTAATTTTTTGTTTGATATTCGTGGTTTGGTGCATAATGAATTTATTCCGGAGAGACAGACGATCAATAAGGAGTTTTATTTGTTGAGACGTTTGCGTGAGAGCATTCGTCGAAAACGGCCGGAATTGTGGTAGAACAATTTATGGATTTTATACGATGATAATCCACCATCGCTTCGAGGCACGATTGTTATCGAATTTAAGGCCAAAAACACAAACCACCGTATTCAGGAGATTTGGCCCCGTGAGATTTTTTCTTGTTCCCCAAACTGAAGTCAGCCCGCGATTAGTTTTACTTTATATAAATGCACGTAAAATATTGTTGAAATGCAAATTTTTAATAATCTGATGCAAGTAAGACTAAATGGTAATTTCCGAGAATTTTTTAAGGTCTAAAAACTATTTCATTTAAATGCAAAAATTTACTAAAAAAATTAAAAAAAAACTTTTATTCTTTAATTTTAGTTCATTTAGGAATGTAATAAAAACCGAATATTCGTTTCAGTGTCCATATTCAATAACATCAAAATAAAACCGTAACTTCGCTAACCTATAATTTATGTATATATATTGTATTGCTATTCTAGCAAATTCAAAAAAAATCCCAAACAGTATTTTTTATATACTTTTTCTATTCGCTTTTAAAAGTTTTTTATCCTCACACACCAGCAAGGCAACAATTCAATTTGCTGCATGGTTGCTACCCACATGGATTGCGGTAAATGTGGTCATTTGTTACGACGAACAGTTCATTTCCGGTCGGCTGTTTCCACCGCCAATCAACTAACTTTATAGCCAATTAGTTTTTCACCCGAAGTATGCCTGCCTGCACTTGGCAATTGAGTAGCAGAGGAACACAAACAGATCAAATATGCTCTTCGAGGCAAAGATACAAAATGGAAACTTTGCAAGGCAACGCACGAGTACGAGTACATGCATAGATAATCACAGTACTGGGAACTACTCTTCTCGAAGTGTTCGATTTAAGAAACAAATACTAAAGCAATCAAAACAAAAACAGCAGCCTGTTCAATGCAACTTTCTTTATAAAGAGCTGCGTTTGTTTACTATTCCATCTTTCAGTTGCTGTTGCACCGTAGAGAAACGCACACACCCACAACAAGGCGATTTATTAATACAGATTATTTGTAAATACTCGATTAAGAGAATGTTCGAAATGCATTTGCTTGGTGCCGGTGGCTTGGAGGCGCACCTGAAATTTATGACAGTTCGACTGTTGTGCAGCAACATCTGTTGCAAGGCAGTTTGTTTGTAAAATAATCCAGATAAAGCACCATACTATACATTTGCCGACATACATGCATGCAAATATGCTATTTTTTGTCTTATTGTTGGCTTATTGGTTTTCAAATGCGGTCAATTACTCCATTAATATTTGAACCTTGCAAAGTTGTGCCAAGGCGAAAATACAAGATTTAATTGGCATTAGTTTCAAGGTAAGCAGATGCAACACATATGTATGGATTTTAGATACTTCTGTAAACAAAAGCTAATTCTCTTTAGTTAAGATACACCTATTGGGGACGTGGTCAGCAGATGTACATATGTTTATTTATCGGCTTTCTAGTTAATCATCTACTACTGAAGTAATCAAGTTAGGCACAATATGTTGTTACCAATTATATGTCATTTCTCTCTGAACCCCCAAAATTCGTCTCTCAATACTTGTCTAAAAATTAGAAGACTTCCGAAAACTGTTTGCTAAACATTGTTAGGAACTTTAAAGGCTTTGGAGCGCAACTAGAACATCGAATTTGATTTATTGTAAAATTGGTAGGTTTCATACGGATTGTTGGGTTTCTAGAGGCTAACAATGTTAAGACAGAAGCAGGTAGGAGTGAAACATCTTTTGAAACGTTTCCAAAGTTTGTTTGATAGGGACTGTCAGTGCAATGAAAGTGATATTAAAACAAGTAAGGAAAGGCTAAGTTCGGGTGTCACCGAACATTTTATACTCTCGCATGATAAAGTGATAATCGAGATTTCATTATACGTCATTTACATATTTTTCAAATACCGTATTTTTTAAAGTTTTATTCCGCTATCATCATTGGTTCCTAATGTATATACTCGTATTATACAGAAAAGGCATCAGATGGAATTCAAAATAGCGTTATATTGGAAGAAGGCGTGGTTATGAACCGATTTCACCCATATTTCGTACATGTCATCAGGGTGTTCAGAAAATATTATATACCAAATTTCATTGAAATCGGTCTAGTAGTTCCTGAGATATGGTTTTTGGTTCATAAGTGGGCGAGGCCACGCCCATTTTCAATTTTTAAAAAAATCCTGGATGCAGCTTCCTTCTGCAATTTTTTCCGTAAAATTTAGTGTTTCTGACGTTTTTTGTTAGTCCGTTAACGCACTTTTAGTGATTTTCAACATAACCTTTGTATGGGAGGTGGGCGTGGTTATTATCCGATTTCTTCCATTTTTGAACTGTATATGGAAATGCCTGAAGAAAACGACTGTGTAGAGCTTGGTTGACATAGCTATAGTAGTTTCCGAGATATGTACAAAAAACTTAGTAGGTGGCGGGGCCACGCCCACTTTTCCAAAAAAAAATTGCGTACAAATATGCCCCTCTCTAATGCGATCCTTTGTGCCAAATTTCACTTTAACATCTTTATTTATGGCTTAGTTATGACACTTTATAGGTTTTCGGTTTCCGCCATTTTGTGGGCGTGGCAGTGGGCCGATTTCGCCCATCTTCGAACTTGACCTTCTTATGGAGCCAAGGAATACGTGTACCAAGTTTCATCATGATATCTCAATTTTTACTCAAGTTACAGCTTGCACGGACGGACGGACAGACGGACAGACGGACGGACAGACGGACGGACAGACAGACATCCGGATTTCGACTCTACTCGTCGCCCTGATCACTTTGGTATACATAACCCTATATCTGACTCTTTTAGTTTTAGGACTTACAAACAACCGTTATGTGAACAAAACTATAATACTCTCCTTAGCAACATTGTTGCGAGAATATAAAAACATTGCCGGTTATTTTCGTTATTCCCGATACAAATTCAAGTGAAGTAAGATGCAAGGCTTACGGCCAGCTCCTCCAGGTTTTAGGCCACTGGAGACCGGCTCGGCTTCACTGCCGGCATTGTATTATACTTTGTTTGTGAACTCGGGCTATGGACCAAAGGTTCTGTGATTGAAAGTTTCGAACGCAAAATCTATGTAATCTCTGCTGGATTGAAGAATTGAAGAAGACGAAGAAAGATTGAGACCGGAGCATGCCTTTTCTGTAGAAATCCATCCACAGAAGGCAGCTAAATGACCATATTTCAGTCTTTCAGATCGAAATTATTGGCATAGCAGAGCGCCAAACAGGCTTCATTACGCGTTAGTGTATATCCAAGTTTAATGGTACTTCTTAATTTATGCAAGGAGGCAAAAAAGTGGAGTCAGAGGAATGCCAAGCCGCGGAGGATGGGGAGACGTAGGAACAAAAATTGCTATTTCCCAGACTTCTGCCGGTTGAGACGGGATAAAGACATTGGGCATGTGGTATGGAAAATATAAGGTATTTTATCAAATACACTT